>NW_027397081.1:30356507-30388696 GCF_003265705.2 Callorhinus ursinus
TCTCCTGTTGAGTTCGTAGGTGTTCAGAATGGTTTGATCCCTATTCAGCTGAATTCCTGAGACCAGACGAAATCTAGGTCTCCTACTCCTCCGCCATCTTGCTCCGCCCCCCTCCACCCCTTCACTTTCAATGTGGGGGTGTCTGGGTCTAAAATTAGTCTTTTGCAGACAGCATATTAATGGGTCTTGTTTTTTAATCCAATCTGATAGCCTGTGTCTTTTGATTGGGGCATTTAGCCCATTTACATTCAGGGTAACTATTGAAAGATATGAATTTAGTGCCATTGTATTTCCTGTAAGGTGACTGTGACTCTATATTGTTTGTGTTCCTTTCTGGTCTCTGCTGCTTTTAGGCTCTCTCTTTGCTTAGAGGACCCTTTTCAATATTTCTTGGAGGGCTGGTTTCGTGTTTGGAAATTCCTTTAGTTTTTGTTTGTCCTGGAAGCTTTTTATCTGTCCTTCAATTTTCAATGACAGCCTAGCTGGATATAGTATTCTTGGCTGCATATTTTTCTCGTTTAGTGCTCTGAATGTATCATGCCAGTCCTTTCTGGCCTGCCAGGTCTCTCTGGAAAGGTCTGTTGCCAATCTAATGTTTCTACCTTTATAGTTTACAGATCTCTTCTCCCGAGCTGCTTTCAAGATTTTCTCTTTTTCTCTGAGACTCGTAACTTTTAGTATTAGATGTCAGGGTGTTGACCTATTTTTATTGATTTTGAGAGGGGTGCTCTGTGCCTCCTGTATTTTGATGCCTGTTTCCTTCCCTACATTAGGGAAGTTCTCTGCTATAATTTGGTCCAATATACCTTCTGCCCCTCTCTCTCTTTCTTCTTCTTCTGGGATCCCAATTATTCTAATGTTGTTTTGTCTTATGGTATCGCTTATCTCCTGAATTCTGCCCTCCTGATCCATTAGTTGTTTATCTTTCTTTTTCTCAGCTTCTTTATTTTCCATCATCTGGTCTTCTATATGACTGATTCTCTCTTCTTCCTCATTTATCCTAGCAGTTATTGCCCCCATTTTTTATTGCACCTCATTAGTATCCTTTTTGATTTCGACTTGGTTAGATTTTAGTTCTTTTATTTCTCCAGGAAGGGTGTCTCTAATAACTTCCATGCTTTTTTCAATCCCAGCTAGTGTCTTCAAAATCATGAATCTGAACTCTAGGTCCGACATCGTACTAATGTCCATATTGAGTAGGTCCCTGGCTGACGGTACTACCTCTTGTTTTTCTTGCTGAGGTGATTTCTTTCTTCTTGTCATTTTTTCCAGAGGAGAAATGATCAATGAGAGAACAAAATGCTTACAGGTTAACAATGTTCCCAGAACATATACTCCAAACAATTCAGAAAAGACCTGAAACAAGGGGAAAAGAAAGGGAAAGAAGAAAAAAGAAAGAGAAAAAAAGAGAAAAAGATAGAAACATACAAAAACAGAACAAAACAAAAAAAACCCAGAATATGATCAAATATGATCAGGCTAGTGCATAGATCAGTGCCACACACTAGATTTTGGGTGTATTTTGTTCTGTTAGAAGATGGTGCCTCCTAAATTTGTAAAGAAAGAAACACTTATATATGTACAAAATAAGGGTTGATACAATGAAGGGATGGAAGATGTGTGTAAAAGTGAAAATTATGAAAGATTTTATAAAAGGAATTGATAAGTTGTTTGAAAAAAGAAAGAAGATTTAAAAAAAGGGAGAGAATGTGATTAGTGAGGAGACTAGAACAAAGCCATACACTAGAGATTTAGGGTATATTTTGATCTGCTAGAAGAAACTGTATCTCAAAATTTTAAAGAGAGAACAACTTTATATATATATATATATATATATATATGCCAAAATATATATATATGCCAAAAATAAGGGTAACTATTATGAAGGGATAGAATATGACTGTAAAATGTAAAATGAAAAAGAAAGATTTTTTTTTTAAAAAGGGATTGATAACATCTTGGTTGAAAAAGGGAAAAAGAAAAATTCAAAAAAGACAGTTAAAAAAATTAACTTTGAAAAACTAATGAATCATGGTAAAAAAGCCATGAATTCTATGTGCAGTATTCCCCTAGCTCTGGAGTTTCCTGTTCTCCTTGATCGGTAAACTTGGTCTTGGGTTGCTGGCTGTTCCTGCTGATCTTCTGGGGGAGGGGCCTGTTGCCGTGGTTCCCAAATGTCTTTGCTGAAGGCGGAATTGCCTGGCCCTTGTGGGTCTGGGCTAAGCAATCTGCTCGGGTTTGCTCTCGGGAGCTTTTGTTCCCTGCAAGCTCTCGGTACAGCTTTGGAGGATGAGAGTAAAAATGGTGACCTCCCAATCTCCGCCAGGAGAGGCCAAGAACTCGGGGCCCCGCTCCTCAATGCGCCCCCAGAGAAAAGCAGTCAATCTCTCCCGTCTCCCCGGTCTATGGCCGCACTCCGTGCTCACCCAGCCTGTGACCAAGCTTTTCTATCTCTGGCACCTGACCCCATGTGGAGTCTCCCAACCCAGCAGATCCCTGCGGTGCACTCCCACACCACTCCTCCCTGGGGAGGAAGGGGAGTCTCCCCGGCTCTGCTGCTTGTTGGGTCGCTGCTGGAGGAGAAGTGCCCTGACTGTGTTGCCGATCACAGTTTATGGCAACCCCGAGCTGAAAGCCCGTGCCTCGGCTCTGTCTCTGCAGCCGGCTTCCCCGCTCCGATACCTGGGAGCTCTGGCGCACTCAGGCACCCCCGGTTTTTCTGTGACCCCGAGGGTCCTGAGACCACACTGTCCTGCGAGGGTTCCACCCCCCGCTTAGCCACTGGAGCGACGGCCCTCAGTGGAGTCGGCTTCTAAAAGTTCTGATTTTGTGCTCCACGGCTCTATCACTTGCCAGAAGCGGCGATAGAGGCCCCCTCCCACACCGTCTATCTTCCCGAATATCGCCTCGGATTCACTTCTCTGCACGTCCTACCTTCCAGTAAGTGGTCGCTTCTCTGTTCAGAGAGTTGTTGCTGTTTTCTTCTTCGATCTCCTGTTGAGTTCATAGGTGTTCATAGTGGTTTGATCCCTATCCTGCTGAATTCCTGAGACCAGATGAAATCCAGGTCTCCTACTCCTCCGCCATCTTGCTCCACCTCCTTTATTATGTCTTGCTGTGGATCTGCTTTTGTTGATTTTGTTGGGGGTCCTCTGTGCCTCCTGGATCTGGATAACTGTTTCCTCCCCCAGATTAGGAAGTTTTCTTCAAATAAATTTTATGTCCCCTTTTCTTTTTCTTCCTCTTCTGGGAATCCTATAATGGGAATGTTATTACATTTAATGGAGTCACTGAGTTCCCTACGTCTAATCTCATTTTGCATAATTCCTTTTTCTGTCTTTTGTTCAACCTAATTACTTTCCATTACTTTTTGTAAGTCATTAATTCATTCCTCTGTTTCTTTCAGCTTGCTGTTCATTCTATCAAGCATTTTTCTCATTTCATTTATTGTGCTCTTTATCTCTGCTGTTTTCCTCATTTCTGTGGTAAGGGTCTCATTCATGCCTTCCACTCTTTTCTCAGATCCAGTGAGTATCTTCACGATCATTACTTTAAATTCTCTATCAGACATGTTACTTATATCTGTTTCACTTAGATCTCTGGCCATGGCCTTATCCTATCTTGTTCTTTCATTTAGGTCAAAAATTCTCTGTCTTCTCATTTTGTCTAAGTCTCTGTGCCTATTTCTCTGTGTTAGGAAAGTCTGCTACTTCTACTGTTCTGGAGGGTAATGGCCTTATGAAGAACTCCCAGGTTGGGAGAGGCAGTGTTGGCAGGGGTTTAACTTGGTCTTCTGGGGGAGGGGCCCACTGTGTGAGGACTGAGGCAAACATGACTGGGAAGCATGGTTCCACCAGTATGTAAGGGGGTGATACTTCGTGTAAGCAAGTTAGGTAGTGAGTGTAGGCACTACACTCATTCCCTCAGGGATGTCTGTGTTTATGCTAAGGGGCGGGGGAGGCAAATGGTGCTGGCCAGTTCCTTTGCTCCTGGAGAGGTCTCTCTATGAACGCTACCCCTCTGAGAAGAGCAAATAACCTCCCCACTGTGTGTTCCAGGTGCTCTTCAGATCACTGTTTCCACACTATATGTCTACAGGCTGTTTGCCTTGCCTTTTCTATGAGATTAGCCCTAATGCCTCTGGGCTCTCCTGGAGTCAAACATGTTGACCTTTAAAACTCCAGGCTTTAAGCCCCACTGGTTGCAAGAACTCTCAAAATTTGGCCCCTCTTGCTTTCCAAGCCAATTGCTGTGAGATTTCATCTTTCTATGTAGGTTTCCCTGTGTGTTAGTCTGTCTCTCATTTTTTTCTGCAACCACATCTCCCTCCCCACTGCAGGGGCCATGATCCCTTTCTCTCCCAAACCGATCTTTTCATTTCCTCTTTCTTCAGTGTGACCTCTTCTCTACCTTTAGTTGTGGAGTTTGTTTTGCCAGTCTTCATGTTGATTTCTGGGATATTTAGGATGATTCAATAGTTATCTAGTTGTAGTCATGGGAGAAGGTGAGCCTACTGTCCTCCTACTTTGTTACCATCTTCCTTTCCCCAGTGTGAGGCCTTTTTAAAAGAAGAACAAAATACAATAGAACTAATTAAGCAAATATTAAATATAAGTCACATTTAATATTTAAAAAACAATATTTAAAACAATGTTGTGTTTCTTTCCCTCCCATGATACAATAGGATATTTTTATTCTTCCTATTTCATGTTCTAGGGCTTTTCTGAACTTTCTGCAGCCTATAGGACATCCTTCTTTTCTTTAATGAAGTAGTAAGCATGAATAGGGTCAAACATGAAATTCATTTTGACCTGCAGGACTGCTTTTGTCAAGGTGTTAGTCTGGTGTGATGACATCAAGATAAATATCCTCTCAACAAAAGCATACACGTGTGGGTTCTTAGGATTTTACTCACAAGCAACTAACTCTCAGAAAATGTTTATCCACTTTGGACCTGCATGTTTATTTTGTCACTTAGGTTGTTTACATTCTAAATTTATCACATAGGCTATCCATTATCCATGGTGTCCATTTAAAAACACTCTAAAGCACACTGGATGCCATCAAAAGTTAAATATTTCTTTCTCAGGGGAAATGATTTTATAGCACTGAGTAGAACTAGTGAAGTCAAAGTTGGATTCAAAACAGGTTATGGTTTTAGTGAAGCAATTGAGAAAGTTCTGGTTAACTTGGCTGCTCTTTCCTGGTGACATTATTTTGAGTAGAAAGGCAGTCTTGTAATAAAAAAGTGAGCCATTTGCCACTTTCTGAATTTTTGTTGAAACCCACACATAACACTGAACAGCTTAGATGAAATCTGCTCTCCTTTTTCTTGGTTTCTAGGGCCTCTTCATCAGTTTTAGAGAAAGAGCATAAAAACTTTTATTTTACTGTAAACTTTTTCTCCATTTTCATCCCAAATGTATTTCCAAACTAAACAAGGTCATTCTTCTGGTCTCACAGTTGAGAAATATGAATTGATGGCTGGCCAACACTTGTAAAACAATGTCAGGTTTCTGGTAACCCTATGACTAAGGAAGTGACCTTCTCCAATTCCATCAAGTCAGAAATCTTTGTAAGTGCTTCTGCTCATTAATGAGAAACTGAAAAGTGACCCAATCTCACAGAGAAGCAAACTGCACACCACTGAAATGGTGTTGTGTACAAAGTGTGCAGGAGAGCTAACGGGTAAGCCCTTTTCATTTTCTTTGGTAAGTTTACAGATGGAACTGAATTTGCCAAAATTCATATTTGCACTGTCTGCTGAATATGCAGATATATGAGCAAAGTCTAGTGTATATTTGGACAATAAAATATCTTCTCTGGTTTCATTAAAATCTTCATAGGAATCAAGATGATTTGAAACTCTTTCTTCTTCTTAAGTCAAAGTACCTAAGAGTTTGGGGACCATTTTTTTGTTGATGTGATTCCAGACATCCCTTCATACATTGTACAAAGCATGATTGCTAGTAAGATCTGACAGAAACAGCTCTAAATTGCAAGGACTGACACATCTGTCATCAAAATTTTATTTTTGTTCTCCCACTGGGCATTGTAGTTGAAACTTCTAAATGAAGAAATATTACTTAACTCAGTCTCATAGAGCAATCAGGAGAACAATACATGAAAACAATAATGCATATTCATTCATGCTATAGGTCCAAGCTAATTCGGGTATTACTATTTACAACTTAGCTTTGGTATCTTTTTAGGAGATGAAAACTTTTTTTTTTTTAAAGATTTTATTTATTTGTTTGAGAGAGAGAGTGAGAGAGAGAGAGCACATGAGAGGGGGGAGAGTCAGAGGGAGAAGAAGACTCCCTGCTGAGCAGGGAGCCTGATGAGGGACTCTATCCTGGGACTCCAGGATCATGACCTGAGCCAAAGGCAGTCGCTTAACCAACTGAGCCAACCAGGCACCCAGGAGATGAAAACTTTTAATTGATTTAGAAGTATTTACTTGTCTGAGCCTGGACTTGTGAGATTTGGTTTTCATATATGCCTTCTCATCTCCTTCATCCCCAATCCCCAGTCATTTTCTACATATTGTGCAGGGAGCTCTGCTTTGGGTTTTGTGTATCTGTCCATCTGTCATTAAAGGAAAACAATCCTTTAGTCTTCTTTTTCATTGATATCTGGGTCATACTGACATTGGTATTGCAACTATTCTCATTTTCATGATCTGAACTCTCAGGAAACGTGGTCACAATATTTACCATGTTAAAAATTAGACTAGCACATTCTTGACACAGAGCATGACAATTACTCCACAGGCAAAGTCAAACATGGAGTTACTGCTCACCATTACACCACAATTGCACATGTAAATCACATCACTCCAAAGGATGCAACAACGTATCTACAACATTGGGGTTAGCTGCAATCATGGTTGCCAACATCAACAGGAGAATAAGGGTGACTCTGTAAGGCAATTAATCTGTGTTATTGCCATATCATACTCAGACCAACGTTGCTCCTAGCCCCTGTTTGGGGGGCTGCAATATGAGTTTTGTATATTTTCCTTAAACCTCTGTATCCATTCCCCAAAACCAGGACTTTTGCATTCCAAGAGAGGGCTTCCCAGGATGCAGAATTTTCAGGGCTAAAACCAGCATAGCTCTGGATTAACAAGGATGGCTGTGCAGCAGAGCATATTCCCCCCGGCCCCCATCCACATCTATCTCCTTTTCTGCATGCCCCCACCTCTCCAGCAGCTCCATACCCTCATAGGAAAGTGAGAGATACTGAGAAAGACTCTGTAACTAATTCTGTGTGCAGCTGTCTCACAGCTGCTGAGCAAAGTGCTTCCAGCATTTGGATTGCAGGAAGTCTTACAAGGTAAACATATTTTTATTGAAATACCTCTGCCCACTAGCGTTTTTATTTTATTTTACTTTACTTTACTTTTATTTTATTTTGGAGGAGTGGCTTCCTGCAGCTCTGTCACTGAGTGAGAGAAGGACTGAGAATAGTTTGCTTTTTCCTCTTAATCACAAAACCCTGGCAGTCTGGGCTTGACAAACTGACAGAACCCAGAGTCAGCATAATGTGGATGGCAGTATGCCCTCAAAACTGTGTGACCCTGAATAAGTCATTCATCCTCTTTTGTTCTTGTTTTCAAATCTTAGAGAAAAAGCCAAATAACCTAATTAAAAAATGATAAAAATCTTCAAAAGATATTTCTACAAAAAAGATATACAAATGGCCAATAAGCACATGAAAGACACTCAATGTCACTAATCATCAGGGAAATGCAAAATAAAACCACCGTGAGATATCATCTCACATCTGTTAGGATGGCTATTATCAAACAATCCTAAAGATAGCAAATATGGGCAAGGATGTAGAGAAATTGGAAACCTGTGCGCTGTTGGTGGGAATGTAAAATGGTGCAGCTACTATGCAAAACAGTATGGAAGTTCCCCAAAAAATTAAAAATAGAAATACCATATGATCCCACTTCTGGGTATTTATCTAAAAGAGTTGAAATTTGGATCTCAAAGAGATATTTTCACTCCCATGCTCACTGCAGTATTATTCACAGTAGCCAAGATATGAAAACAACCTAAGTGTCCATCATGGATTAATGGAGAAAGAAAATGGAATACATACAATGGAATATTAGCCTTGAAAAGGAAGGAAAGCCTGACATTTGCAACCATATGGATAAACCTGATATTCTGATATTTTATTATTCTGAACCTGTTAGGATATAATGTTAAATGAAATAAGCTGGTCACAGAAAGACAAATATTGCATGATTCCACTTAAATGAGGTATCTAAAATAGTCAAACTCATGGAAACAGAGAGCAGAATGGTATTTGCCAGGGGTTGGGGGAAGGGTGAAGAGTTGATAATCAACAGATATAAAGTTACAGTTATGCAATATGAATAAATTCTAGAGATCTGCTGAACAACACAGAGCCTGTAGTTAAAAATATTATATTGCACATTTAAAAATTTGTTAAGAGGGTAGATCTCATGTTAAGTGTTTTTGCTACAATAAAATAAATAAATAAGGTAAGAGACCTCTGTCCTGGGTGCTGTTATGTGTTAAGCACTCTGCTAGTTGCATTGGTGAGCTGTCCATCACTGACCCAAATAGACAGGATGCTTGCCTGAAACACATTTACCTTGGGGAAGAAAGATTGGCAGATGCACCCTCAGGAATTTCAGTGTCATCTGGGAGCCCTGGTCTCCAATGCCAATTATTGACTGAGTTTCCTGTTCTCTCCTCAGGCCCCACAGATACCTAGGTGTTGGCTACATTATTCCCAAGGGTCCCACCAGTCTGAGAACTGGGAAAGCAGTCTGCACACCTGACTCTAAAGAGTTACTCAGCTTCTTTACACCCCATCTTTAAAATGGGATGATAATAATAAGGTTGGGATAGGATTTAATTAGATGGTAATTGCTGCAAATGGTGCCCACCACCTAATAAGCACTCAGTGAATATTAACTTTTGTTTTTATTACATCTCAGAAATACATGATTCCTGGGGTCCTCCACACTCTATTTCTCAGAGGCCCCAGCATCTCTTACAGAAGATGGTTATTCTAGCTCCTTCGTCAACCTTCTGCAGTATCACCTCTGCTATCATTGTTTCTTGGAATTTTTTCTAATTTTAAGTCAACCCCACTCATAGATATTTTAGTTATTTTTCCTCTTGTTTCCCTCCTACCACTTCTAGAAATAATGTAGAACTGCCATTCCCTTGCTTGCGTAGCAGCTCAAAGTTCTTTGAGTTATTAACACAACTCTAGCCCCAGCCCCCACCCCCTTGCCCCCCACTCAGTTCTGTCCTGGACCTCTACAGCCTTGCTCATTTGCACATTTGAAGTGTTCTTTGTTAATATTTCCTGTGTGTTTAATTTTTCTTCCAACCTCATCCTCAGACCAGAAGCCCCCAGACCAAGGTCTGTATATTCCTCATGACACTTCCCTAATTTATTGCTTTATGCTTTCTCAAAATGTTTTCTGATTTACTATCTTATTTGATCTTCACATACACACATATAAAACCTTTGAACTCTCTAGTGAGAGTGTTATCTGTCTCATCCAACAGACCAAGAAACTGAGATCCAGAGAATTTTCAAGTGGTCATAGGGAAGGAGGATGTTTACAGCCAGGACCTTGAATTCCCATAAAAAGAGTGTGTTCTCTCTACACCAGGCAGCTTTGATTCACCCACACTAAGGCTATTTTGGCTGTTTCTTACCTGCACTGGCTAAACTTGTGCTGCTTGTTCTGTAACAGGACTTGATGTGACTGTCCACAGTCAAGGGACTCTTCTGGGGGATTTATTCCTGGTGGCCGCCAACTGGTAGACCTCAATGTGCCACCCTCTGTATGTGTTCTCTGAAGCTTTCTGCTTGTAAGAACGTGCATTAGGAAGTGTTTTGTGTGTGTGCACACATATGTACACTCATCCCCCTGAGCAGGTGGGAATATCATCTCTTGGGGAAGAAGAAAGTGTTCCTGCTTTCTGGGGGGCTTCTGAAGGGGAAGCTTAAAGGCCCCCTCACACCCATGCACCTCTGCAACAGTTTTGGGGAGCTCCTCAGGGGAAGATCACGTCCATCGGGTCTGCTCTTCCCAGGACAGCAGTACAGGAATGCTGGCTGTAACTTTCACTGCTGGCACTCTCTCTCTGCCCATGGCTCTTCCTCAGTCACATTTTGGTCATGCAGACAAACCCAGAATCATCAGGGAACTTGTTTAAAATTCCTGAGTCACACAAGGAAGGTGAAAGCATAATCTTGGTCCCCTGAGTTTCATTCTTTAGAGGCAGAAGAGAGGAGACTGTTTACAACTATGCAGGTATCTGTGGAGGCTGCTGGTGGGGGCCACCAGCCTGGCAAGAAGCACTAGCCTGGGGCAGGGCAGGTCTGCAGCCAATCTCTCCATTGGCTGCCGATATGCTGTCAGACCTGGCAGGCTGCTGGGGTTTCCACCAGCATCCTGAGGCCAGAAAGTTGTCTCTGAGCTGCCAATTTGCTACAAAGCCATTTTATCTCTGCTCTACAAAACACTAGAACTTCCTAGATTAGACTGTAGAGACATTCATTTCATAAATTGTAAGATTGATTTTTACTTTTTTCTCCCATGCTTCTTTCTCTTTATGTCTTCTTCTCCATTTTATTATTGATTTTCTCTCCATTGAGTTTAGTGGAGTTTGTGTTTCCACACTCTGTTTTGGATCTGAAATCCTAAGGCCTCAGTGAAGTTCTGCTTTGCTGTGTTTCTCTGGTAGAGCCTGGGGAGGGGTCCCAAGGGCCAGGTGTCAGTGGGCTGGATCTTTTCAAAAGAGCCCAAACAATATGGACTGTGATCTTGTCTGGTCACATAACCTCTGTGGGTTTCCTTTTCCTTGTCTATAAAATGAGGATAATAATATTTGGCTACATTTATAGTGTAAGTAGTAAGGCAACATGTCCATGTATTTTTCTATTCATTTGTTCATTTTATTCATTCATTGGTAGACTCTTTTATGCTGGATCTGCACACTGAGGATATAATGATGAACAAGATAGAAAATTGTGACATTCACATTCTAGAAGGGAACCAAGACAATAAACAAATATATGAATCAGGAAGCAGTCTGTGTGGATGGAGATGTAGTATATTATGATGGAGAATCCTGTGTTTGCCAATTATGAAATTAAGTGAATACACTTATCTTTACCAAGTCCAGCACATACAGCCTGGAAGGAACTCCATGAATGATCCCTCTGGGGATCTCTTTAGGTAATGCAGTGCTGTTAGCAGGATGTCTGGTGTTTGGGCAGCCCCATGCAGGGTCCTCTGGAGAGAAATGTGCTTTGAAAGACAGAAAGATGGGATGGCCCTAGCAGGAAATTTGGTGTCAGAGCATTGCTGCATACTAATTTATAGCCTTGGGTAAGTTACTTAATCTTTCCAAGTTTCAGGTTTCCTTTTTTTTTTTTTTTTTTTTAGATTTCATTTATTTAATTTAGACAGAGAGACTAAGAGAGAGAGAGAGAGCATGAGAGGGGGGAGGGTCAGAGGGAGAAGCAGACTCCCTGCCAAGCAGGGAGCCTGATGTGGGACTCGATCCTGGGACTCCAGGATCATGACCTGAGCCGAAGGCAGTTGCTTAACCAACTGAGACATCTGAGTGCCCTGCAAGTCTCAGCTTTCCAAGCAGGAGCGATGATGCCTAACTTCACAAAGCCTTTGAATGTAGTCAGTACTCAATAAATGTGACTTTTAAATGCCTTTTTTAGAATGCCATATAATTGGAATTGTACAGTTTGTAGATTCTTTCACTTAGTAATAGGATTTCTTTCACTTAATAATATGCATTAAAGTTTCTTCCATGTCTTTTTTTATGGCTTGATAGCTCATATCTTTTTAGTGCTGAATAATATTCTATTGTCTGGATGTACCACAGTTTATTTCTTCATTCACCTGCTGAAGGACATATTGGTTGCTTCCAAGTTTTGGCAGTTATGAATAAACCTGCTGCAAGCATCCATGTGTAAGTTTCTGTGGGCATTAATTTTCAACTCCTTTGTGTATATATTGATAACCTGATATTCTTTTATTGACATATTAACAGAAAAATAATTTTCTAGCTTATTTAAAAATATAATTGACCCATTAATTCATAACTATTCATTGCTGGCCCAATCAGAGCTATTGATTCAGATTGAATCAGAACCTCATTTGTTCATTAATTCAGTCAATATTTACAAAGTTTCTCACAAGATACTGAACATGGAACTAGGGATAGAGGGAGAAATCAGCTGTCACCTCTAAGACTAGTCCAGAAACACAGACAAGGAAGCAAAAGAGTACAATATAAAGGAATGCACAAGAGTGAACAGATGTGAGTAGAATATAAAGGCCAGTTCTACATGGTGAGGCTGCTTTAGGAAAGGGTTTTAAAGGAGGCAAGGTGGTGGGTCATCCCTTGAGTCTCCCTTCATGTTCCCCCAACCCCCCACAGCTATGGCTGTGCTCCGCTCTCCTGAAGCATTGCACATTGATGGGTGTTTGTGAGAAACTGTCTCTGCAGTGAAGATAACTGTCTTCCAACAGCGAAGACTGAATTCACATAAAAGCAGAGTGAAGGGAAATAAATTGATGCAGCAACAGCCATTTTGCATGTGGGATCAATAGGAGTTAATGACTAAGGGGATATAGTGGCAAAATTGAGAGGAAAGATGAATTCCTAGTGTAAGCCTGGACTATGTATATGTATCTATGGGTGGACCTGCAAAACAGGCATGGACATGTAACTTCTCTGCATCGAGGGGAATTTGATGTGATTGTGGCCATGGTTTTTAATCAGGCAACATGAAGATCATGTCCTGGAAGTTGACATGATACTTCCCTACTCATTAGTCAGGAAAGTTGTTTTTTTTTTTACTTTACTGGGAATAAGATGAGTTGCTTGTGATACATTTATTCAACATGACCAGTCTTCTACTTTGGCTTCTCTGAGCAGCCTCTGCCATCCTCTCATCCCACTGATCAGAAGTGATAGCAAACTGGGCTCAATATACCTGCCCCTGGAAATCCAGAGGAATCATTTCCCTTTTTTCTGCTTCACTCAGAACAGATCCCTCTGACTGAGCTGTGTGGCCAGGCTCAGTCCCTATTCACAACTCCATCTAGTGTAGCTGATTTGTGACTCCTCTCTCCAAATGTGCTGATTACTTAAATTGAGTCTTCATGCTCAGACATTTAGCAGAAGCTTCAGAAGCAAAATTGTTTACAAATTCAGACTTTCTTGAGTCTGAACTCTGGATGTGAGAACTATATTTACATAAATGTATGAGTGCTAAAAGGCAGGGACAGGTCCCATTAAATACTCATCATGTCAGCTTCCTGCTTGCCACAGGTGTGCTAGAGGAGCTGGAACTCTGTAGATGTCTAGGTAATTTCTCATCTTGGGCATTGTCATGCTAAGATGAGCTGGATACATCTCTGGGTAAGAACACTCTTCAATTCCTCTTCACAATCTCCTACACTGAACCATCCCTACACCTTGGATACATTTTTACCACTACCATCACCCCTTCTGCCTCCCCTGGCTGGCAGTCAAGGCCCTGGATGTTTAATTCCTTATATAAAACCTTCCTGACTTACTCCAGCCTACACTGGCTGTGTTAGACATTTCTTAGCTATCTCCTCATATTTCCTCAGCCTTGCCAGCCTATGGACTTTTTCCATGTCTTAACTGCTACCATAGCCTAAAGCTTACCCTTTGGGCTCTGAGATTCTGTAATAGGTCCTGATGGATATCTTGTCCTGGATTGTGTGGCTTCCCAGTGGCTCTTACTATGAAGCCATGCCTACTAGTCACTTACTGAGTGTATGGCTCCTTTGACTACATTCAGATTTGGATGAACTATCATGCCATAATTAGGATTTGGCTGCCCAAGCAGCTGCCAAAGATTGGATGGCAAGATCCAACAGAGGGGGAGTTAACTTCCTATGAAGTAAACTAGACAAATGGAAACTAGGATACAGGATGGAGACAGGAAGTTAAATTCTTACCCTACTCTGCCATGGACTACTTGTGCTTTTTCCTGTAGTCTATGTGAAGAAGTCCCATATAATCAAACACATGAATATGCAGAATGATGGTATTTCTCCATGGAGCAAAGACCAGTGCAGTATCGCATAATCCTGAATCACTTTTCCTTCTTTTCTCCATCTATTATTTCTTTCACTATCACACTAAGAATACATTTTCTAAATAAAGCATAGGTTTAAATCTTTATATCAGTTTTTCCCCCTGGAGAAAGTAGGCTAAACGAATCATACCAGGAATGGTTCTAGAAAGCTAACTATCAGAGTGCAATTTTGGAATTGGATTATGTTATGACTTTGTTAACATTTGTTAATTGTGGAACATAGGGTGCTGATGGTAAGTCACAGTTCTACAATAGACCACAAGAGAAATTGAAATAGAGAAGTTTATTACTCACAGGTCCTGGAGGAAGTACACAGTATGCTTCAAGAGGCTACATGGAGAGGTCAAGGTAGAGTGCAGACATAGAGAGCAATAGGACCTGGGGCATGTGCCTTTATTAGGATCTGTGGGTGGAGTGTTTTGGGACTCCTGGGCTAAGTCTAGATTGGTCAATTCAAACCTAAAGAACAGGGTTTGGTAAGTTCCATGGGGGTTCATATCTAAGGAGTGCACAGGGAAGACAGTAGGAGGCATAAGAGTTTGTTGATCACAAGGGCTACTGGGAGGTTGTATTGGGAATTTACATTTGCTTGCAATTCTGTGGGCTGTTATTTAGGGTGTGTACTTGCATGAAGGGTTAGTGTCAATTTATGGTCCCTGCAGGCTGCCTGGCCAAATAGAATGGATGCTGGGGCAGTGATAGCTTAGCTAAACTATCAACACATTGATTGTTTGAGAACAATTAGAATCATACTGATGATGGTAAGTGGTATAGTAGGATCCCCTAGTTTTCAGGGTATTTTATATGGTTTTCTTTGAAAGCAGAGCTTAAGACAAGTTGTTGAATGCAGGTAGTTTCTTTGGGACATGATCTCAGGAAGCAGAAGTGAGGAAGAGGAGAGATTAAGAAAGATAATGAAGGAAAGGCAATATAAACATGTATTATTGAGATAACCTGTATGAGAAAAAAAGGACTAAATTTTGCTGGACCCTTGATACAGAATGCTTCCCAGAATTTTCCACTTGAAAATAATGAGAATGAAGTATTTAATCAGAGTCCCATCTCATAAAAAAAGAATAGTTTCCAGAGATATCAGCTCCCCAACACTTCTACATTACTCTTGCACTTGGGAGAGTAAACCCAGGCAAGAGATAGGTCAGTATCACATAACAGAATCTCAAAGCCCAAGTGTAACAGATTGGCTCTGGTAGCAAGAGGCTATGGGAGAGGAAGGAAGAGTGAGGAAGGAAGTGGAATGAGATGACATTTGTTGCTTGAAGGGGGACACTTCCACCAGGAGGTGAATCTGGTTTTGCATGGCATTGTCTGTCTCAGGAATGGCTAAAATCAGAGGTGGTCTATAGGAATGTTGTGGAAAACCAAAGAGATCTGTTCTGGTCTGTCCTAGCATCATTCAGAAGAGCTGTGCTTTAGGTTATATCTCTAGGGGAGACCACCTTCCGTGCCTCAGGAAACAGCAACTGAATCAGCAATTGATGGAGTACTACCATGAATTTAACTAAGGGGAAGATCTAGTCACAGCTACTATTCTGCATATGGTAAAATTAGTGGAGTACATAAAAACAGTGTGCTAATTATCATTTTATTGTCTCTCACCTCTGAATGCATCTTTCTTTGCCTGGCTTTACGATATGAAAGCTGGACCCTGTAAACATTACCAGTGGGTGCAATGTTGCTAGTGGGTGCAATGTTATGCTTTATCAATAGTAGGCCCTGGAGGAAAGCTACAAGGCATAACAAAGGTTGGGACCTTATTCCTGATTTTAGGTGTATGTGCTTTTTTCCTACTACAGAGCAGTTGGCTGCTGGAGGCATGCAGGGGCTCCAGTGGTTCTCCAGTGAGTTTCTCTGGCACTCCAGAGGACAGCTTCCTGTTGACCAGTTCTGGTCCACCAAACTCTGGAGGACTTCTCATCCCCCCCGCAAACTACAGCCATGAGGTCTGACTCTTAGCTTTGTGGGTGAGCCTTCTTCCTTCTTTGGCTACTCCCCTTCTCTTCTAGAGGTAGTAAGCTACTTCATACATTTGTTGTGCCTGTGTTCCTTAAAGAGTTGTTTATTTTTTTCTACTTTTTCAGTAATCACATTTTACCATTTTACTAGTAACTAGTTCTTTATATTGAGATTTCCCTACTCAGATTATTAGAATGGCTGCTCTCTTGACTGGACCCCTACCATTACATCACTACCATTACTCTGACTCCTAACACACAGATGCTTATCTGGTTCATAATTCTTTGCCAAATCTCATAATAAGGAAGAGCCCAGGCAGTTTGTCTTTACACACCCAGGACAGAAGTGTACTTGTACGTGTGCCTCTTCGCTATTCTAACCTTCTTGATCTCTTATAATATAGCCTAAGGGAATCTGGATGGCCTTAACATTCTATGGATCATTCTGATGGTCAACCAGAGAACATCGTGCTAGGAATTGGACAGCAAAAACTGGCAACTACACACAACTATACACCTCCATAAGATGCAGGCATACAACAAAAAGAAAAAAAAAACAATAGGAGATACAAATCATGGCATTAATCTCTATAAAACATGGGGTCTAGGTCTAGAGTGTGATGGTACACCCCCTGTAAGATGAAGGACAAATTGCTATACCTCACATTTTCTGCAACTAAAAAGAGGCTTGTTGGCCTCTTTGGATTTTAAGTGCACTGTTTATTGCATTTGCAAATACTTCACTGACTACCAGTGAGTCCTGCTGTGATTTGTGACAATTGTCCTGGAAATGCCTCTAGACCCTCATTCTTTCTACCCTGCTCCTTTCTCTTCCAGATTCCTGATTGCTAGCTTTGTGACCTGTCTTCTCTTCAGGTGTTGAATCTACTCTCTGTGTTGCATCATAGGTCTCCCTAGAAGACTTTGGCTTGGCGGTACCTTCAGCTCTCAGCACTTTCAATGCCTATCGTAAAAATTCTCCACTCCAGCTCCAGCAGCCAGGCCTGTGTCCTGGCAAGGCAAGTAGACTCTCTGAAGTACAACCCCATCCAAGTAGCTAGCTACATCTGGAGCTGAGTGCTGGGTGTCTGACTTCATTGAAGCCCTTGTTGGACAGGAGGGTGTCCCAGATAGAGTACTCAGCTGCTTATGTCAGTAGGAGTTTTATGGGTAGAAATCAGAGAATTAGTATGGGGCCCATGTTGAGGTTGGCACTGCAGCTGATACAGGAACTGCTACAACATGCAAAGCTTTGGTGGGACACAGAAGTTGCCTCCAGGGCTGATAGGAGAAACCCAAGACTCTGGGAATTTCCAGTTTTAGGAGGGCAACAGAATGTTATACTCTCCCATGGGTAAGGATTTAAACCAAACTCATCTAGAAGCTCAGGGCCAGGGTGAACTCCGATTATCTGACTTAAGTAAAATAAAAGTAGAAGTAAAAATTTTATAAACACAGGGGCACCTGGGTGTCTCAGTCAGTTAAGCATCTGCCCGCAGTTCAGGTCATGATCTCAGGGTCCTGGGATCAAGCCCCGTGTGGGGCTCCCTGCTCAGGGAGGAGTCTGCTTTTCCCTCTCCATCTGCCCTCCTCCTCCTGCTCATGCTCTCTCTCTCTCTCTCTCTGATAAATAAATAAAATCTTTTAAAAAATAAAAGAAGTTATAAACATAGATCAAATCACAGTTAGGTCAATCTTGAGCTCGCATGATTCATGAGCGCTTTCCCCCTCTAAGCCCTTTGGTATACACCTGCTGTCCAGTTATTTGGGCAGTTTCAGCCCCTGTTCCTATAGGCTGCTATAAGGAGGACTGGCTCTTACCACACTCTGAGCTTCAGAAGAGAGCAGCCACTGCTGTGATCAGATTCCTCTCTCCTAATCAATTGTAGGTTGTACTGCAACCAATGTTAGCAGTGACAGAAGGATCTGTTACATGGAAGGAACCAGGGCTAAAGAGCAACTCTTAGAAAAATCCACATGGAGAAATCAGCATGATCTAGAGAAAGTAGAAGGTGGCAGGGGCACTGAGGCAGATTAAATTGTGCAGGAGGCATGCTGGGTGGTGGCAAGAGTCAAGAAAGGTTAAAAAATGGGGCCTCTTGAAAGCAGAGCTGTGCTGCTTCCCAAGACTAGCACCCCACCCCAGGACATTCTTTGTGTCAGAGGGGATGGTAAAGGCTCTCAGGACAGCACTGGTCGGCATGGCTGGAGTAAGAGGCAGGCCAGTGCTTTGGGGCTCATCTCTGTAGCCTGATAATCTTGACTTTTATTACCTGAGTAACCTGAAGCAAATGACTTAAACTCTTTAAGCCTTAGCTCCTTATTCTGTAAAATGGGGACAATGATTATACTTATATATGTATTTTTAAAAATTTTGTTTATTTATTTGGCAGAGAGAGAGAGAACACCAGTAGGCAGAGTGGTACATAGAGGGAGAGGGAGAAGCAGCCTCCCCACTGAGCAGAGAGCCCGATGCGGGGCTCTATCCCAGGATTCTGGGATCATGACCTGAGGCGAAGGCAGATGCTTAACTGACTGAACCACCCAGGCGCCCTATACTGATAGTTCATAGGACTATTGGTGAGGAATAAAATGTTATCTAGCATATTAAAGATATAGCCAGGTGCCTGATACATAGCAAATGCTCAGCAAATGTGAACTATCCTTGTTATACTTCAAGGGAAAAGTAGGGCCAGAGATCCTGGAGGGGAAATGCCACATGACCCAGGTCTCAGAGCCTGTTCCATCCTTATTCTCCTCCCTAGAGGGGCAGTGTGCTGAAGTGAGAGCAGCATCAGAATGAGGAGCAGCAGCCCAGGGTCCCACCCTGTTGTGCTGCTAATTTACCAGGTACTTCATTCTTTTTTCTTTCTTTTACATTTTAAAAAATTTTTATTGTTATGTTAATCACCATGCATTACATATTAGTTTTTGATGTAGTGTTCCATGATTCATTGTATGTGCATAACACCCAGTGCTCCATGCAGAATGTGCCCTCTTTAAAACCCATCACCAGGCTAACCCATCCCCCCACCCCCCTCCCCTATAGAACCTTCAGTTTGTTTTTCAGAGTCCTTCGTCTCTCCTGGTTCATCTCCCCCTCCAACTTACTCCCCTCCATTCTTCCCCTCCTGCTATCTTCTTCTTCTTCTTTTTTTTTATCATAACATATATTGCATTATTTGTTTCAGAAGTACAGATCTGTGATTCAACAGTCTTGCACAATTCACAGCACTCACCATAACACATACCCTCCCCAATGTCTATTACCCAGCCACCCCCTCCTCCCACCCCCCACCACTCCAGCAACCCTCAGTTTGTTTCCTGAGATTAAGAATTCCTCATATCAGTGAGGTCATATGATACATGTCTTTCTCTGATTGACTTATTTCACTCAGCATAACACCCTTCAGTTCCATCCACGTCGTTGCAAATGGAAAGATCTCATTCATTTTGACGGCTGCATAATATTCCGTCGTGTATATATATCACATCTTCTTTATCCATTCATCTGTCAATGGACATCTTGGCTCTTTCCACAGTTTGGCTATTGTGGACATTGCCGATATAAACATTGAGGTGCATGTACCCCTTCGGATCCCTACATTTGTATCTTTGGGGTAAATACCCAGTAGTGCAATTGTTGGATCATATGGTAGCTCTATTTTCAACTGTTTGAGGAACCTCCATACTGTTTTCCAGAGTGGTTGCACCAGCTTGCATTCCCACCAACAGAGTAGGAGGGTTCCCCTTTCTCCGCATCCCCGCCAACATCTGTCATTTCCTGACTGGATAATTTTAGCCATTCCGACTGGTGTGAGGTGGTATCTCATTGAGGTTTTGATTTGGATTTCCCTGATGCCGAGCGATGTTGAGCACTTTTTCATGTGTCTGTTGGCCATTTGGATGTCTTCTTTGGAACAATGTCTGTTCATGTCGTCTGCCCATTTCTTGATGGGATTATTTGTTCTTTGGGTGTTGAGTTGGATAAGTTCTTTATAGATTTTGGATACTAGCCCTTTATCTGATATGTCATTTGCAAATATTTTCTCCCATTCTGTCAGTTGTCTTTTGGTTTTGTGGACTGTTTCTTTTGCTGTGCAAAAGCTTTTTATCTTGATGAAATCCCAGTAGTTCATTTTTGCCATAGCTTTCCTTGCCTTTGGCGATTTTTCTAGGAAGAAGTTGCTGTGGCTGAGGTCGAAGAGGTTGCTACCTGTGTTCTCCTTTAGGATTTTGATAGACTCCTGTCTCACGTTTAGGTCTTTCAACCATTTGGAGTCTATTTTTGTGTGTGGTGTAAGGAAATGGTCCAGTTTCATTCTTCTGCATGTGGCTGTCCAATTTCCCCAACATCATTTGTTGAAGAGACTGTCTTTTTTCCATTGGACATTCTTTCCTGCTTTGTCAAAGGTAAGTTGACCATAGAGTTGAGGGTCCATTTCTGGCTCTCTATTCTGTTCCATTGATCTATGTGTCTGTTTTGGTGCCAGTACCATAGTGTCTTGATGACGACAGCTTTGTAATAGAGCTGGAAGTCCGGAATTGTGATGCTGCCAGCTTTGCTTTCTTCTTCAACATTCCTCTGGCTATTCAGGGTCTCTTCTGGTTCCATACAAATTTTAGGATTATTTGTTCCATTTCTTTGAAAAAAGTGGATGGTATTTTGATAAGGATTGCATTAAATGTGTAGATTGCTCTAGGTAGCATTGACATCTTCAAAAGTTGGTTCTCCCAATCCATGAGCATGGAAAATTTTTCCATTTCTTTGTGTCTTCCTCAATTTCTTTCATGAGTATTTTATAGTTTTCTGAGTACAGATCCTTTGCCTCTTTGGTTAAATTTACCCTAGTTATCTTATGATTTTGGGTGCAATTGTAAATGGGATCAACTCCTTGATTTGTCTCTCTTCTGTCTTGTTGTTGGTGTATAGGAATGCCACTGATTTCTGTGCATTGATTTTATATCCTACTTTACTGAATTCCTGGATGAGTTCTAGCAGTTTTGGGGTGGAGTCTTTTGGGTTTTCCACATAAAGTATCATATCATCTGCAAAGAGTGAGAGTTTGACTTCCTCTTTGTTGATTTGGATGCCTTTGATTGCTTTTTGTTGTCTGATTGCTGTGGCTAGGACTTCTAATACTATGTTGAATAGCAGGGGTGAGAGTGGACATCCCTGCCGCATTCCTGACCTTAGGGGAAAAGCTCTCAGCTTTTCCCCATTGAGAATGATATTCGCTGTAGGTTTTTCATAGATGGCTTTTATGATATTGAGGTAGGTACCCTCTATCCCTATACTCTGAAGAGTTTTGATCAAGAAAGGATGCTGTACTTTGTCAAATGCTTTTTCTGCATCTATTGAGAGGATCATATGATTCTTGTTGTGTCTTTTGTTAATGTATTATATCACGTTGATTGATTTGCAGATGTTGAACCAACCTTGCAGCCCAGGGAAAAATCCCACTTGGTCATGGTGAATAATCTTTTTAATGTACTGTTGGATCCTACTGGCTAGTATATTGGTGAGAATTTTTGCATCCATGTTCATCAAAGATATTGGTCTGTAATTCTCCTTTTTGATGGGGTCTTTGTCTGGTTTGGGGATCAAGGTAATGGTGGCCTCATACAAAGAGTTTGGAAGTTTTCCTTCCATTTGTATTTTTTGGAACAGTTTCAGGAGAATAGGTATTAATTTTCTTTAAACGTTTTGTAGAATTCCCCTGGGAAGCCATCTGGCCCTGGGCTTTTTTTGTTGGGAGATTTTTGATGACTGTTTCAATTTCCTTTTCAGTTATAGGTCTGTTCAGGTTTTCTGTTTCTTCCTGGTTCAATTTTGGTAGTTGCTACATCTCTAGGAATGTATCCATTTCTTCCAGGTTATCTAATTTGCTGGCATAGAGTTGCTCATAATATGTTCTTATAATTGTTTGTATTTCTTTGGTGTTAGTTGTGATCTCTCCTCTTTCATTCATGATTTTGTTGATTTGGGTCATTTCTCTTTTCTTTTTGATAAGTCTGGCCAGGAGTTTATCAATCTTGTTAAGTCTTTGAAAGAACCAGCTCCTAGTTTCGTTGATCTGTTCTACTGTTCTTTTGGTTTCTATTTCATTGATTTCTGCTCTGATCTTTATGATTTCTCTTCTCCTGCTGGTTTAGGCTTTATTTGCTGTTCTTTCTCCAGCTCCTTTGGGTGTAGGGTTAGGTTGTGTATTCAAGACCTTTCTTGTTTCTTGAGAAAGCCTTGTATTGCTATCTACTTTCCTCTCAGGACTGCCTTTGCTGTATCTCAAAGATTTTGAACAGTTGTGTTTTCATTTGCATTGGTTTCCATGAAGTTTTAAATTCTTCTTTAATTTCCTGGTTGACCCATTCATTCTTTAGTAGGATGCTCTTTAGCCTCCATGTATTTGAGTTCTTTCCGACTTTCCTCTTGTGACTGAGTTCTAGTTTCAAAGCATTGTGGTCTGAAAATATGCAGGGAATAATCCCAATCTTTTGGTACCGGTTGAGACCTGATTTGTGACCTAGGATGTGATCAATTCTGGGGAATGTTCCATGGGCACTAGAGAAGAATGTGTATTCCGTTGCTTTGGGATGGAATGTTCTGAATATATCTGTAAAGTCCATTTCGTCCAGTGTTTCATTTAAAGTCTTTATTTCCTTGTTGATCTTTTGCTTAGATGATCTGTCCATTTCAGTGAGGGGGGTGTTACAGTCCCCCACTATTATTGTATTGTTGTCAGTGTGTTTCTTTGCTTTTGTTATTAATGCCTTATATAATTGGCTGCCCCCATGTTAGGGGCATAGATATTTACAATTGTTAGATCTTCTTGTTGGATAGACCCTTTAATAGGATATAGAGTCCTTCCTCATCTCTTATTAGCGTCTTTGTTTTAAAATCTAATTTGTCTGATATAAGGATTGCCACCCCTTCTTTCTTTTTGTGTCCATTAGCATGGTAAATGGTTTTCCACCCCCTTACTTTCAATCTGGGGCTGTCTTTGGGTCTAAAATGAGTCTCTTGCAGACAGCATATCGATGTGTCTTATTTTTTAATCCAATCTGATAGCCTGTGTCTTTTGATTGGGGCATTTAGCCCATTTACATTCAGGGTAACCATTGAAAGGTATGGATTTAGTGCCATTTTATTGCCTGTAAGGTGACTGTCACTGTATATCGTCTGTGTTCCTTTCTGATCTATGCTGCTTTTAAGCTCTCTCTTTGCTTACAGGACCCCTTTCAATATTTCTTGGAGGGCTGGTTTCGTGTTTGCAAATTCCTTTAGTTTTTGTTTGTCATGGAAGCTTTTTATCTCTCCTTCTATTTTCAATGACAGCCTAGCTCGATATAGTATTCTTGGCTGCATATTTTTCTCGTTTAGTGCTCTGAAGATATCCTGCCAGTCATTTCTGGCCTGCCAGGTCTCTGTGGATAGGTCTGTTGCCAATCTAATGTTTCTGCCATTGTAGGTTACATGTCTCTTCTCCCGAGTTGTTTTCAGGATTTTCTCTTTGTCTGTGAGACTCGTAAGTTTTACTATTAGATGTCGGGGTGTTGACCTATTTTTATTGATTGTGAGAGGGGTTCTCTGTGCCTCCTGGGATTTGATGCCTGTTTCCTTCCCCACATCAAGGAAGTTCTCTGCTATAATTTGCTCCAATATCCCTTCTGCCCCTCTCTCTCTTTCTTCTTCTTCTGGGATCCTAATATTTCTAATGTTGTTTCATCTTATCGTATCGCTTATCTCTCAAATTCTTCCCTCATGATCCTGTAATTGCTTATCTCTCTTTTTCACAACCTCTTTATTTTCCATCATTTGGTCTTCTGTATCGCTGATTCTCTCTTCTGCCTCATTTATCCTAGCAGTTAGTGCTCCCCCCCCTTTTTTTTTAAGATTTTATTTATTTGACAGAGAGAGACACAGCGAGAGAGGGAACACAAGCAGGGGGGAGTGGGAGAGGGAGAAGCAGGCTTCCCGCCGAGCAGGGAGCCCGATGTGGGACTCGATCCCAGGACCCTGGGATCATGACCTGAGCCGAAGGCAGATGCTTAACGACTGAGCCACCCAGGTGCCCAGTGCTCCCATTTTTGATTGCACCTCATTAATAGCCTTTTTGATTTCAACTTGGTAGATTTTAGTTCTTTTATTTCTCCAGAAAGGATTTCTCTAATAACTTCCATGCTTTTTTCAAGCCCAGCTAGTATCTTTAAAGTCATGATTCTGAACTGTAGGTCTGACATCGTACTAATGTCAGTATTGAGTAGGTCCCTGGCAGACGGTACTCAGGTCCTTCTTTCTTGCTTCTTACTTATTCTCTCTGTATCTCACTTTCTTTGTTTACAAAATGGGTCGTTGGTCTCTGACATCATGTGAATATTAGGGTTCTAAACAACGTAGACAGAGGCAATCACAAGGTTGGAGGGGTCAACAGGTGGTACGGACAGGAGGGAGGGACATTCCAGGGAAGCCTCAAAGGTGATGCTGATGGTAGACCCCCATTCCTGTGCTTCAGGTAGCATGAAATCTGTGTCTCCAAGGGAAGCAGGAGGAGAGAGGGTGCTAAGATGGAGAGGGCAGGGTGCCAAGGGGATGTTTCAGACTGGAGCACCTGGATGTCAGGGCTATTGGACCCAGCCCCCTGGGCTCTGAGGCAATCCAGTGAGACGCCACAGTGTGTGGCCCCATGGGAAATACTCCCCCAATGCTGATAAGTTGTGCTTTGACTTAGACACATGAGACTGTCCTATATATCTACTGGGACAAAATGATGAAAGTTGTTAGTTTTTATGGCTGTGAGGAAATGCAGACAAAGGAGGACAGCTCAGTCCTGCCCCAGAAAAATTCCAGACTAAGGAGGAAGAAGGTATGTTTCACACTGTAAATACTACATAGAGAGCTGGGAATTAATGTGATCACCCAGGAGACTTCTAGGATGTCATGGAAAGAAAGCGCTAAATAGTGATGAGAAGCCCTGGACCCACCACTTACCAGCCGTATGTCCTTGAGCCAGTCTCACAACCTCTCAGAGACATAGCTATCCATGAAGTTTTGGTTCTGAGAAGTGGTGGTTGGCAGGACTCTAAGCATTGTTCTGACGTGGTGTAAGTCCCTCAGCTCTATGACATGTCATTTACAACCTGATAGAGAGGGATTAAGCCTTCCTGTTTCCATACTGGATTAAATGTGGGGAAGGGCAAATGGAGTCTGGTTTTGGAATCTTGTCTCATCTACAATTCCCTCTCTTTCCCCAGGACCCATAGCTCAAAAAATCAGGGCTTAAATCAGAAGTACTTCAATTCTTCCCCATACTTTGGCCTTGAACAAATTCCATGATGATCTATTGATGTGCTGGGGGTTAAAGCTTTCTGTAACTTTGAAAGGCCTGTGGTAAAAGTGTAGCTTCATTATTATAATCCCTAAAAGCCTGTCATGTCTTCTCTGGCCATCACCGCCACAAGGTGTTAGACTTGGGCTGCCTGAGTCCATCTTATGGCATCAGAGCAGATCCACAACCTGTGCAGGAAAATGGAAAATGCTCTCAGACTGTTCTCTAAAAGGTAGTTCTCCAGACATTGCTATGACCAGACAACTTTCTGGAAACATCACCACCAAGGTACTGATGGCTCTTCTCTACATAAAGCTTCTCTGGCTATGTGGGCTAGGTTTTCCAGGGAATCCCTGTACCCTGGAGTCCCCTTTGGTCTCCTTTTAGCACTGTCTGCCAATTTGAGGATAGGATTTGTGGTGTCAGAGAACAATTTACATCTGGACACATAAGTGAAATTTCAGCCTAAAGAACAACTTTTGGCTTAGTGCTAATTAACCTAGCTGATGGGCCCCTCACAGATTATTTTCAGAGTGTTTTGCCAAGAAGCTGGCCCATTTCTTGGGCTCAATCCTTGAATGACAGAAGATTATTTTGTCTAAGAATCCATATTTCCATGTACCCTTTGTTGAAATTTCTTCAGTCTCCCTGACCCAATTCAAAGGTGAAGGATTTTGTACACACACCACCCTTTTCCATATTGAACACAGTGCTCCACTCTCCTGGAAGCCTGATGCTTTGTTTATACCTTGATTGTGACAGTTTTATTTTCTAGCCATATCCTGTTGCCATTTTTGTATTGGCTTATATCCTTCCCAATATTCTAGTTCCCCTTAGCCAGGGATCCCCTTCATCATTTTTCAACCCTCTGCAGTAAATTCTGCCCTGTGTCCAATGAGAGGCAGAGTCACTCCCTGCCACTAGTAAGATGACTTATCCTGCTTGGTATTCAACAGTAGTTTATAAACAAGTTTCCTGTGTATCATCTATTTTTTTAAATCTTTTTTTCTAATTATGTTATATTAATCACCATACATTACAACATAGGTTAGTGATGTAGTGTTCCATGATTCATTGTTTGCATATAACACCCAGTGCTCCATGCAGTACAAGCCTTCTTTAATACCCACCACCGGGCTAACCCATCCCCCCACCCCCCTCCCCTCTAGAACCCTCAGTTTGTTTCTCAGAGTCCATAGTCTCTCATGGTTCGTCTATCCTTCCGATTTCCCCCCTTCATTTTTGCCTTCCTGCTATCTTCTTCTTCTTCTTCTTTTTCAAACATATAATGTATTATTTGTTTCAGAGGTACAGATCTGTGATTCAACAGTCTTACACAATTCACAGTGCTCACCATAGCACATACCCGCCCCAATGTCTATCATCCAGCGACCCGATCCCTCCCACCCCCCACCACTCTAGCAACCCTCAGTTTGTTTCATGAGATTAAGAATTCCTCATATCAGTGAGGTCATATGATACATGTCTTTCTCTGATTGACTTATTTCACTCAGCATAATACCCTCCAGTTCCATCCATGTCCTTACAAATGGCAAGATTTCATTCCTTTTGATGGCTGCATAATATTCCATTGTATATATATACACCAAATATTCTTTAACCATTCATCTGTCGAGGGACATCTTGGCTCTTTCCACAGTTTGGCTATTGTGGACATTGCCGATATAAACATCAGGGTGCATTAACCCCTTCAGATCCCTACATTTGTATCTCTGGGGTAAATACCAAATAGTGCAATTGCTGGGTTGTATGGTAGCTCTATTTTCAACTCTTTTTGGAACCTCCATACTGTTTTCCAGAATGGCTGCACCAGCTTGCATTCCCACCAACAGAGTAGGAGGGTTCCCCTTTCTCTGCATCCCTGCCAACATCTGTTGTTTCCTGACTTGTTAATTTTAGCCATTCTGACTGGTGTGAGGAAATATCTCATTGAGATTTTGATTTGGATTTCCCTGATGCCGAGTGATGTTGAGCACTTTTTCATGTGTCTGTTGGCCATTTGGATGTCTTCTTGGAAAAATGTCTGTTCATGTCTTCTGCCCATTTTTTGATTGGATCATTTGTTCTTTGGGTGTTGATTTCAGAAGTTCTTTATAGATTTTGGATACTAGCCCTTTATCTGGTATGTCATTTGCAAATATCTTCTCCCATTCTGTCGGTTGTCTTTTAGTTTTGTTGACTGTTTCCTTTGCTGTGCAAAAGCTTTTTATCTTGATGAAGTCTCAATGGTTCATTTTTGCCCTTTCTTCCCTTGCCTTTGGCGATGTTTCTAGGAAGAAATTACTGCAGCTGAGTTCAAAGAGGTTGCTGCCTGTGTTCTCCTTTAGGATGTTGATGGACTCCTGTCTCACATTTAGGTCTTTCAACCATTTGGAGTCTATTTTTCTGTGTGGTGTAAGGAAATGGTCCAGTTTCATTCTTCTGCATGTGGCCCTCCAATTTCCCCAACACCATTTGTTGAAGAGACTGTCTTTTTGCCATTGGACCTTTTTTACTGCTTTGTCAAAGATTAGTTGACCATAGAGTTGAGGGTCCATTTCTGGGCTCTCTATTCTGTTCCATTGATCTATGTGTCTGTCTTTGTGCCAGTACCATACCGTCTTGAGGATGACAGCTTTGTAATAGAACTTGAAAACCAGAATTGTGATGCCACCAGCTTTGCTTTACTTTTTCAACATTCCTCTGGCTATTCGGGATCTTTTCTGGTTCCATATAAATTTTAGGATTATTTGTTCCATTTCTTTGAAAAAAGTGGATGGTATTTTGATAGGGATTGCATTAAATGTGTAGATTGCTCTAGGTAGCATTGACATCTTTACAATATTTGTTCCTCCAATCCATGAGCATGGAACGTTTTTCCATTTCATTGTGTCTTCCTCAATTTCTTTCATGAGTATTTTATAGTTTTCTGCATACAGATCCTTTGCCTCTTTGGTTAGACTTATTCCTAGGTATCTTATGGTTTTGGGTGCAATTGTAAATGGGATCGACTCCTTAATTTTTCTTTCTTCTGTCTTGTTGTTCGTCTATAGGAATGCCACTGATTTCTGTGCATTCATTTTATATCCTGCCACTTTACTGAATTGCTATATGAGTTCTAGCAGTTTTGGGGTGGAGTCTTTTGGGTTTTCCACATAAAGTATCATATCGTCTGCAAAGAATCAGAGTTTGACTTCCTCCTTGCCGATCTGGATGCCTTTGATTTCTTTTTGTTGTCTGATTGCTGTGGCTAGGACTTCTAATAGTATGTTGAATAGCAGAGGTGATAGTGGACATCACTGCCATGTTCCTGACCTGAGGGGGGAACTCTCAGTTTTTCCCATTGAGAGTGATATTCACTGTGGGTTTTTCATAGATGGCTTTTATGATATTGAGGTAGGTACCCTCTATCCCTATACTCTGAAGAGTTTTGATCAAGAAAGGATGCTGTACTTTGTCAAATGTTTTTTCTGCATTGATTGAGAGGATCATATGTTTCTTGTTCTTTCTTTTATTAATGTATTGTATCGCATTGATTGTTTCGTGGATGTTGAACCAACCTTGCAGCCCAGGGATAAATCCCACTTGGTCGTGGTGAATAATTCTTTTAATGTACCGTTGGATCCTATTGGCTAGTATTTTGGTGAGAATTTTTGCATCCATGTTCATCAAGGATATTGATCTGTAATTCTCCTTTTTCACGGGGTCTTTTTCTGGTTTTGGGATCAAGGTAATGGTGGCCTCATAAAATGAGTTTGGAAGTTTTCCTTCCATTTGTATTTTTTGGAACAGTTTCAGAAGGATAGGTATTAATTCTTCTTTAAAAGTTTGGTAGAATTCCCCTGTGAAGCCATCTGGCCCTGGGCTTTTGTTTTTTGGGAGATTTTTGATGACTGTTTCAACTTCCTTTTCAGTTATAGGTCTGTTCAGGTTTTCTATCTCTTCCTGGTTCAGTTTGGGTAGTTGACACATCTCTAGGAATGCATTCATTTCTTCCAATTTATCTAATTTGCTGGCATAGAGTTGCTCATAATATGTTCTTATAATTGTTTGTATTTCTTTGGTGTTGGTTGTGATCTCTCCTTTTTCATTCATGATTTTATTTATTTGGGTCATTTCTCTTTTCTTTTTGATATGTCTGGCCAGGGGTTAATCAGTCTTGTTAATTCTTTCAAAGAACCAGCTTCTAGTTTCGTTGATCTGTTCTACTGTTCTTTTGGTTTCTATTTCATTGATTTCTGCTCTGATCTTTATGATTTCTCTTCTCCTGCTGCATTTAAGCTTTATTTGCTGTTCCTTCTCCAGCTCCTTTAAGTGTAGGGTTAGGTTGTGTATTTGAGACCTTTCTTGTTTCTTGAGAAAGGCTTGTATTGCTATCTACTTTCCTCTCAGGACTGCCTTTGCTGTATCCCAAAGATTTTGGACAGTTGTGTTTTCATTTTCATTTGTTTCCATGAAGTTTTTAAATTCTTCCTTAATTTCCTGGTCGACCCATTCATTCTTTAGTAGGATGCTCTTTAGCCTCCATGTATTTGAGTTCTTTCCGACTTTCCTCTTGTGACTGAGTTCTAGTTTCAAAGCACTGTGGTCTGAAATTATGCAGGGAATGATCCCAATCTTTTTGTACCTGTTGAGACCTGATTTGTGACCTAGGATGTGATCAATTCTGGAGAGTGTTCCATGGGCACTAGAGAAGATTGTGTATTCCGTTGCTTTGGGATGGAATGTTCTGAATATATTTGTGAACCCCTTTGGTCCAGTGTGTCATTTAAAGTTTTTATTTCCTCCTTGATCTTTTGCTTAGATGATCTGTCCATTTAAGTGAGGGGGGTGTTAAAGTCCCCCACTAATATTGTATTGTTGTTGATGTATTTCTTTGCTTTTGTTATTAATTAGCTTATATAATTCGCTACTCCCATGTTAGGGGCATAGATATTTAGAATTGTTAGATCTTCTTGTTGGATAGACCCTTTAAGTAGGATATAGTGTCCTTCCTCATCTCTTATTATAGTGTTTGGTTTAAAATCTAATTTGTCTGATATAAGGATTGCCACCCCAGCTTTCTTTTGGTGTCCATTAGCATAGTAAATTTTTTTTCACCCCCTCACTTTCAATCTGGGGGTGTCTTTGGTCTAAAATGAGTTTCTTGCAGACAACATATCAATGGGTCTTGTGTTTTAATCCCATCTGATAGCCTTTTGATTGGGGCATTTAGCCCATTTTCATTCAGGGTTACTATTGAAAGATATGAATTTAGTGCCATTGTATTGCCTGTAAGGTGACTGTTACTGTATATTGTCTGTGTTCCTTTCTGGTCTATTTTACTTTTAGTCTTTCTCTTAGCTTAGAGGACCCCTTTCAATATTTCTTGTAGGGCTGGTTTCGTGTTTGCAAATTCCTTTAGTTTTTGTTTGTCCTGGAAGCTTTTGATCTCTCCTTTTATTCTCAACGACTGCCAGCTGGATATAGTATTCTTGGTTGCATATTTTTCTCACTTAGTGCTCTGAAGATATCATGCCAGTCCTTTCTGACCTGCCAGGTCTCTGTGGATAGCTCTGTTGCCAATCTAATATTTCTACCATTGTAGGTTACAGATCTCTTTTCCCAAGCTGATTTTCTGTTTTTCTCTGAGACTTGTGAGTATTACTATTAGATGACAGGGTGTTGACCTATTTTTATTGATTTTGAGAGGGATTTTCTGCCTCCTGGATTTTGATGCCTGTTTCCTTCTCCAAATTAGTGATGTTCTCTACTATAATTTGCTCCAATATATCTCTGCCCCTCTTTCTCATTCTTCTTCTTCTGGGTTCCCAGTTATTCTAATATTGTTTCATCTTGTGGTATCACTTATCTCTCGAATTCTGCCCTCATGATCCAGTAGTTGTTTATATCTGTTTTTCTCAGGTTCTTGATTCTCCATCATTTGGTCTTCTATATCACTAATTCTTCTGTCTCATTTATCCTAGCAGTTAGAGACTCCATTTTTTATCACAGCTTTTTGATTTTGACTTGGTTAGATTTTAGTTATCTTATGTCTCCAGAAAGGGTTTCTCTAATAACATCCATGCTTTTTTCCAGCCCAGCTAGTATCTTTAAAATCATCATTCTGAACTCTAGGTCTGGCTTCTTACTACTGTCCATATTGATTAGTTCCCTGGCAGTCAGTACTGCCTCTTTTTCTTTTTGCTGAGGTGATTTTTTCTGTCTTGTCATTTTGTCCAGATGAGAATAGATGAATGAGAGGACAAAATGCTAACAGGGTAACAATGTCCCCAGAAAATATCCATTAAACAAATCAGAAAAGACCTGAAACCGGGGGGAAAGAAAGAAAAAAGAAAAAGATAAAAACAAAAAACAAATCAAAACAAAAAACCAGAATATGATCAAATATAATCAGACTGGTGCATAGATTAGTGCCACACACTAGATTTTTGGCATATTTTGGTCTGTTAGAAGAAAGTGCCTCCCATAATTTTAAAGAAAGAAAAACTTATATATGTACAAAAATAAGGGTTAATACTATGAAGGGATGTAATATGACTGTAAAGGTGAAAATTATGAAAGACTTTATAAATGGAATTGATAAGAAGTTAGTTGAAAAAGAAAGATGAGGATTAAAAAAAATGGGAGAGAATGTGATCAGGCAGGAGACTAGAACAAAGCCATACACTAGAGATTTAGGGTATATTTTGATCTGTTAGAAGAAACTGTATCTCAAAAT
>NW_027397081.1:30388796-30419808 GCF_003265705.2 Callorhinus ursinus
TATATATATATATATATATATATATATATATATATATAAGGTTAACTACGATGAAGGGATAGAATATGACATAAAAATGAAAAATAAAAAAGATTTCTTAAAAAGGGGATTGATAAGATGTTGTTTGTAAAAGGGAAAAAGAAAAATTCAAAAAAAAAGAAAGAAAAGACAGTTAAAAAAATAACTTTGAAAGAGTAAAGAGTTAGGTTAACTAGTAGGAAGGGAAAGAATATGACACTAAAAATGAAAAATAAAAAAGATTTCTTAAAAAAGGGATTGATAAGATGTTGTTTGTAAAAGGGAAAAAGAAAAATTCAAAAAAACAAGAAAGAAAAGACAGTTAAAAAAATAACTTTGAAAGAGTAAAGAATCACGGTAAAAATCCATGAATTCTATGGGCAGTATTCCCCTAGCGCTTGAGTTCTGCCGTTCTCATTGATCCGTAAATTTGGTCTTGGCTCTCTGGTGATCTTCTAGGGGAGGGACCTGTTGCCATGGTTCCCAAACGTCTTTGCCGGAGGCGGAATTGCCCCACCCTTGCCGGTCCAGGCCAAATCATCTGCTCGGGTTTGCTCTCCGGAGCTTTTGTTCCCTGCAAGTTTTCGGTACAGTTTTGGAGAACGAGAGTGAAAATGGCGGCCTCCCAATCTCCGCCCTGGAGGGGCAGAGAACTTGGGGGCCCACTCCTCAGTGAGCCCCTAGAGAAAAGCAGTCAGTCACTCCCGTCTCCCCATCTCCGGCCGCACTCTGTGCACACCCGGTCTGTGACTCAGCGTTTCTATCTCTGGCACCCAACCCCGTGTGGAGTCTCCAAACCCAGCAGATCCCTGCAGTGCGCTCCTGCACCTCTCCTCTAGGGGGAGGAAGGGGAGTCTCCCTGGATTTGCCACTTGTTGAGTCCCTGCTGAAAGAGCAGTGGCCCAACTGTGCCGCGGATTACAGTTTAATGCAACCCCGAGCTGAGAGCCCGCGCCTCAGCTTCTTCTGTGCAGCCGGCTTCCCCGCTCCGATACCTGGGAGCTCTGCCGCACTCAGGCACCCCCTGTCTTTCTGTGACCCTGAGGGTCCTGAGACCACACTGTCCGGCGTGGGTTCCACCCCCCAGTGGCCAAGCGGGACAGGTCCTGGTTAGATACCTCCCTGGGCAGCTGGGCCTCAGCCTCACAGGAGGTTGTCTCCCTCAACCCCTGCCATCAGGAAACCTTCTTCTTGGTATCTCAGACAAGCCTCCTGTGCCAAGAACCTTCTGTTCTGACCTCCAGGAGTTAGGCAATAGCTGGTTCTCCCCTACCTGCAGGTCAACCATTATCCATCTGTGTAAGTGTCACCCCCTAGGGTTTGTTTCTGTGGCTTGTGTCCATCTGACTGAGCACCCTTCTCCCAGTCTTCCAAACCAGGAAGACTTTTTCCTCTGTCAGAACTGTCTGGAGCTACTGGTGGGGGTGTAAAAGCCTGCACCCACTCCTATTTTAACTTCATCAACAATTAGGTAAATCTTTCCTTGGCATCCTCAGAGGAAAAATTTTATTGTAATTCTCAAAAAAACATTTAGAAATATCAGTGTGATCATTATAATGCATTATTCAGTTAGTTAAATGTGCTTTAAAAAATACCACAAAATATATCTTCATTGTAAGGGCATCTGTTGTTTCTTCAAATGATTAGCTGTCACTGAATCATAAATTTTTTATTTTATTTTGTGTCTAAGGCTATTTGTTCTAATTGAGGGTATGCATGAAGCTAAGCAAACTTACCTCATCCTGTAGAAATAGACCTTTCAGTCCTGCCCTAACAATTCTAAATATCCTGGATGATCAACTCACAAGAGTGGCAAGTCCCAAGCTTATGAATAGGGATATGAGAGTCATGTGATCTCAATGCTAGCATTGCAGGAACATTGAAGCCTACTAGGACCACTGAGGCATCACAAAAATGAGTTCAGCTGTGTCCTCCCCTCCTTCCCATTGTCATGCTGATTCACTAGAGAGGCGTGTCTGCAGAGAGGGAGCCCTGGGATTTCACTGTCTCGCTGCTGCTGGCTCAGGCTGGTGCAGGGGAGATGTAGGACCACCGTGACAAATGGGAAGCTGGGACTGCAGGAAACAAAAGCTGGGAAAGAGGCAGCTTCTGAAACTGGGATTTCCCCCCTGAGGCTGTTTCCCTGAGAGATTCATCCTCAACCTGTGGGCTCATCTACCAGGTTCTAGGGCACAAACGGGGCGGGGGGAGTAATCTGAGACAGTGCAGGTGAGGGCTGGGCTTGAGGGGGCAGGGAAGGAGAATGTTTACTAAGAGGCCTCTGTGTAATGAGTGTTATTTATAAAGAATAAGGCAAAACTAAAGAGTGATGATGATAATGAGCTAATGTAAGAGGGTTTTATGGTTCTGCCTTGGGCCACGTGAAATCTACCAAGCATAAAAATGGAAAACAAAAACAGAAACGGAGTTGTCCCTTTCAAAGGACTGTTCCGAAGCCAACACTTCACATAGATGGGTTTGGTCTTGTATGGAATGGTATCATACTGCAATTTCAATCCTATCCCTTTCCCTAAGTGACCCCCACATTCCCTCCCCCTGCATAGGTCCTCCAGTGAGACATCTCCCCACTTCATTCCAACATCCAGAGACCATTTCTTTCCTATCTTCCAGATTCTTCCTAAGACCCTATTGATAGCCCCACTCTAGCAGCCTATCTTTCCCCAGGGACTTTTCATTCTTTGAAGATGATCAAGGATATTCTTTGGCTAAAAGACTCAGAAACACAAACAATCTGTTAGATCATAGGCCAGTTATAAAAAGTTTATATAATTTGGCAAAGGTGTTAGTACTCAAGACTCATAATGCTGTTGAGCTGTGTGTGTGTGTGTGTGTGTGTGTGTGTGTGTGTGTGTGTGAGAGAGAGAGAGACAGGGGAGGAGAGAGGGAGGGAGAATACCTATCATATACTGCAGGATCCCTACACTCAGTGATATGATAGTCCTGGGGTATGATTCTGGCCATTGTTGCTCTTCTACAAAATTAGAAGAAACCACATCAAATTCCTTTGAGTATGATATGGAATAATGTATGCAGTGATGACTCATAGGCTCCTGGCATAAAACTTCCTTTTTATGTTTGGTGATATTATTGTGGGGACACAATAATACAAGTATGTTTCCTCACCTTCTAATTCTTCATCTTCTAGTGTAATTGAGAACACATACAGCTCAAGGTGTTTGTTCTAGCCTACTTGGCAGCATAAGGCAAACAAACACAGGCTTTTGGTTTAGATGTGACATAATCCAGAAGTGCTGAGAATTTAGGTCCCCAAGGGGTTAAGGAACACAGGAGAAAGAGAAGGGAGAGGGGGCACATTGGCTGTTGGTCCTGGGGTATAGTAGTCCTGAGATGCAGTAGTTCATATGACCTCTGGCTTGATAACATAGGCCTAATATTTGCTCTCCCTCCTTCCTTCATTCCATCCTGCCTCTCAGGAGTGCCTACCCCAGTGAAATAGTACCACATAATTTTTTTTTTGTTTTTAATTTGACTTTTCATTTTGAGATAAATATAGATTCATAGGTAATTGAAAGAAATAATGCAGGGAGATCCTTGTATCCTTTACTGTGTTTCCCCTGATTATAACATCATGCAAAACTATAGTACAATATCACAATGAAGATATTGACTTTGATACAGCCAACACACAACCCAAGAATACTTTACTTTGCCCTTGTGTAGGGACACTCACTTCCTTCCTATCCCTTTTCCTTTTTCCCTTGGCAATTACTAATCTGCTCTCCATTTCTATAATTTTATCATTTCAAAAATGTCATATGAATGGAATTAAACAGTATGCTACTTATTGGGATTGGTGTTTTTTACTTGGCATAATTCCCTGGAGATTCACCCACATCAATAGCTTGCTGAGAACCTTCCCATGGTATGGAAGTGCCACCATTGTGTGTCTATCCATTAATTTATTGAAGAACATCTAGGTTGTTTCCAGTTTAGGCTATTATGAAAAAAGTTGTATGGGCATTTGTGTGAAAGTTTTGTGTGAAAATAAGTTTTCATTTCTCTGGAATAAATGCCCAGAAATGTAATTTCTGACTTGTATGATATAGTACAGTATGGCTGTGCCAGTTTACATTCCCACCATTTTATACCCTCAATATATGAGTAATCCTGTTTCTCTGCAATCTCACCAGCATTTGGCATTGTCACCATTTTTTTTTTTTTTTAACTTTAGGTGATCTAATAGGTATAGAGTGATATCTTATGGTTTTACTTTGTATTTCTCTAATGATTAATCACTAACAGATGTTGAATATCTTTTCATGCGCTTATTTGCTATCTGGATATTCTTCTCAGTGAAATCTCTATTCACACCTTTGCCCATTTTCCAGTTGCTTTATTGTTATTTTTCATTTCAAGGGTTCTTTATATATTCTAGATACTAGTTCCTTATTGGTTGTGTGGTTTGCAAATATTTTCCTCCACTTATGAGCTTATTTTTTTATCCCCCCAATAGAGCCTTTTGCAGAGCAAAAGCTTTTAATTTTGATGAAATCCAATTTATCAATTTTTTTCTTTTATGGATCATGCTTATGATTTCAAATTTGTCCCTAAACCCCCAAATTTTCTCCTATTTTTAAAAAGATTCATAGCTTTATGTTTTTTTATGTAAGTCAGTGACCCATTTGAAGTTGATTTTTGTACAAAATGTAAGGTTTAGGTCAATGTTATATTTTTACTTTTAGATCTTTTGGCCATAGGTAAATGTCTAACTGCTCTAGCACCATTTGTTAAAAAGGTTATCCTTCTTTCATTGAATTCTTTTGCAACTTGGTAAAAATCAAGTGGACATATTTATGGGTCTATTTCTGGGCTCTCCTTTTTGTTTCATTAATCTATGTGTTTATCCCTCCACCAACACCATGCAATCTTGATCACTAGAGTTGTATAATATGTCTTGGAATATACTAGAGTGATTTCTCCTACTTTCTTCTTTTTCAAAATTGTTTTAGCTTTTCTCATTCTTTTCCCCTTCCACGTAAATTTCAGAAAAATCCTGTTTGTGTTTATAGAAAAAAAAACCTTGCTAGAATCATGATGTGATGAGCACTGGGTATTATATGCAACTAACAAATCAATGAACACTACGTCCAAAACTAATGATGTTGGCTAATTGGCTAAATATGTTGGCTAATTGAATTTAGATAAAAAAAAATAGAATTGCTGTAAAACTGCATATCAATTCAGGGAAGGACTGACACCTTTACTGTGTTGTCTTCTAACCCTTCTAACTCCTGAGGAGCTTATTTAGATTTTGCCCTGTTTATTCCACTAGGATTTTATAGTTTTCAGGGTACAAGTCCTTTATTTGTTTTGTTACATTTACTCCTAAGTACTTCACATTGCTCTCAATAATTATAAATGGTATTGTAATTTTTATGTTGGTATCCAAGGGTTCATTGCTAGTATTTAGAAATATGATTTTTTCAGGTTAATCTTATTTGCTGTGACCTTACGAACTTACTTATTGATTCTAGACTTGTTTTGTGGATTCTCGGTGATTTTCTCCTTAGATATTCATATCTGCGAATAGCAACTATTTATTCTTTTCTTTTTTTTTTACGATTATTTATTTGAAAGAGAGAGAGGCATAGAGAGAGAGCATGAGAAAGCAAACATGAGTGTGGGAGCAGGGCAGAGGGAAAGGAGAAGCGGGTTCCCCACTGAGCAGAGAGCCTGACATAGGGCTAGGGCTCTGTCCCAGGACCCCGGGATCATGACCTGAGTTGAAGGCAGACGCCTAACCAACTGAGCCACCCGAGGGCCTGTATTGATTCTTTTCCAATATTCATGCCTTTTATTTCCTTTTGTTGTCTTATTATGCAGGCTAAAGCTTGTAGTATATGTTGAATGAAAGTTGTGGAATAGACATTCTTATCTTGTACCACATAATGGAAAGTATTTAATCTTTCATCATTGAGTATAATGTTAGCTAGAGCTTTTTCAGGTATTCTTAATCAGGTTGAAGAAATTGCCTCTCTCCTTAGTTTTCTGAGAATTTTAAAGAAGTCACTTTCTTGATAGTGTTTTTGTCCAAACATTACTTACTTTAACTTCCCAAAGATTTACCCTATGTTTTCCTCTATAGATTATTTTAGTTTTTTTTAAAGATTTATTTATTTATTTTTTTTATTTTGAGAGAGAGAGAATGAGAGAGAGAGAGTACATGAGAAGAGGGAGGGTCAGAGGGAGAAGCAGGCTCCCCGCTGAGCAGGGAGCCCCATGCGGGACTCGATCCTGGGACTCCAGGATCATGACCTGGGCGGAAGGCAGTCACTTAACCAACTGAGCCACCCAGGCGCCCTACATTATTTTAGTTTTAACTTTATACTTAGTTGGTTTTGTCTTCCATTTTGAGTTAATTTTTGCTCATGGTGAAAGGTAAGAGTCTAATATCATTCTTTTATATGTGGATATCTAGTTGTATCGGCACCATTTGTTGAAAAAACTCTTTTTCCATTGAATTGTCTTGGAATTCTTTTATTATTAATTATTTAATACATTTTTTTCTTTTTTGTTATTGTCGAAAATCAATTATCCATAAATGTATGGATTTATTACATTCATTACATAAATGTATAAGTTTATGTATAGACTTTCAATTCTATTCCATTGATCTGTATGTCTGTCTTAACACCAATACCACATTATCTTGACTATTACAGTTTTTAATCAGTTTTGAAATTGGATGTGTGAGTCCTCTAACTTTGTTTTTCTTTTTCATGATTGTTTTGGTTACTTTAGGTCCCTTTAATTTCCATATGGGTTTTAGAAGAATTCAGAGAACTCAACATGGTGTTATACCTCAAGCTTTCTTACTGGTCTGCCTTTTTCTCTCTACCTTTCAGTGTTTTCTTATATTTTTAAAAAATGTAATGTACAGTGTTTTTAGTCATACTTAACAGGAATAACAGGGAAAAGTACTTCTACTCCATCTTCCCAGAAGCCAAAATCCTCAGTACCACATAATCTGTTGCTACATAATCTAGAGTGCCTAAATTTGACAATGGTACTTATAATCAAATCCCCAGGATGAGATTTTAAGTACCACACTGCTGTCAGTGAGTGGGGTAGTGGTAATCCCTGCCATACATTGGCCTCAAAATTATAAGGCTTTTGTATTGGGATGAAGTAAAATTAGAAGTTGAGAGTCTGGGATATGAATAGTGATGGTGCCTGATTTATATGTGTGCAGTGATAAATATAAAAATGTGGTATTGCCTGACATTTATTGTGGCGTTTGAAACCTTGCAAAAGGGAATAATAGGCATGTGACATTTAAATGCATGTAAAGATGAAAATATTTCTTCTCATTTATTTATCTCCTAGGCTAAAAGAAAGGTATAGTTCTTTCCATGAGAGGCAATCACCTAATTGCCAAATGAGTTGCAGGACCTGACTAGTATGCAGCAGTAGGAAGTTGGAACAATTGTGGCAGTATTCTGAAGGGGTGTTTCAGAAGATCCTTGAAGCTTAGCTATGGCAATGGTGAATAGTAAATGAGGAGGAGATGTTGGAGCTTCCTAGGTATAGCATTGAGGAAGGGCTCAGAAGTCTCATGAGTTCAAATAAGCTAGAATACATTTACCACGTAAATCGTGGGACTACATCTTCTGACCATGTTTCCTTGAATGGACAGGAGGAAATTATTTTTACTAAAGCAAGAAGGAATTCAGTGGTTAGAGGGGCATTGGAATATTTGAGATGAGTGAAGGAGGAACTCTGAAGACTAGTATTTATGGTGAAGGACTGTGCAATGATACTGTGTTCTCTAACATCAATGAGGAATGTGGGATTCTGGAATGCAATGGGTGAAACCAGATCTTAAGTATTAGAAGAGAGGCAGATATAATTACCATGATGAACAGAAAAGTGATGTTGATCAGTATGTTTTGACTCATAAGGATTCATGGCAATGACCAACAGACTGTCATGTATCTAGGGACAAAATATAGAGACAGGGGCATAGAATACTGCTTGGTTTATATGATGATGATGCCAGGCTGGGGCTTCCTGCATTGGCTGAGAGGTGAACAGTGGGGAGTTCTTTGCAATGTGATCTCCCTTTGGGGTCTGTTTTACACAAACCACATGCCACCAGTGAAATAAGGATTCTTGCAGGTGGTAGACATGGGCTGCAGTCTTCCTTTGCTCCCCCTACAAGATGGGACTGCAGGTCTGGGGCCCTGGGCTTACTCACTGGTGCTGCACAAAGCAGGGTCTTAGAGGTTCTAAAGAAGACATTGCTTTGGTGGTTTTCTTTTTTCCTTCTCTCCCTTCTTTCCTTCCTTTCCTTCCTTCTTGCCTTCATCTTTTCCCCTTTTTCTTGCCTCTCCTCCTCCCTCCTTTCCTTCATTTTAAATCAAATATCTCTTGGCAAACTCCAGAACTTAACAAGGAGAACATACTTCTCGCTCTGATCTTTGGGGATAATTGGGCTCATTCAGTCTGCTGCTCAAAGTTACTAAATTACTGTATGTTTTATGGAACCTCACCATACTTGATGAAAAACAAATAAACTTCAATTTGGCAGATTTATCCTTGGATGCTAAGAAATACTCATGATTAGAATTCTAGCCAGAACCCTACAACCCAGCAATTGCACTACTGGGTATTTACCCCAAAGATACAAATGTAGGGATCTGAAAGGGTATGTGCACCACGATGTTTATAGCACCAATGTCCACAATAACCAAACTATGGAAAGAGCCAAGATATCCATTGACAGATGAATGGATAAAGAAGATGTGGTATATATATACAATGGAATATTATGCAGCCATCAAAAGAAATGAGATCTTGCGATTTGCAATGACATGGATGGAATTGGAGGGTATTATGCTGAGCGAAATAAGTCAATCAGAGAAAGACATGTATCATATGACCTCACTGATATGAGGAATTCTTAATCTCAGGAAACAAACTGAGGGTTGCTGGGTGGGAGGGATGCGGTGGCTGGGTGATAGACATTGGGGACGGTATGTGCTATGGTGAGCGCTGTGAATTGTGCAAGACTGTTGAATCACAGACCTGTACCTCTGAAACAAATAATACATTATATGTTAAAAAAACAAAGAAGAAGAAGAAGAAGAAGAAGAAGAAGAAGAAGAAGAAGAAGAAGAAAAAGAAGGAGAAGATAACAGGAAAGGAAAAATGAAGGGGGGCGGAATCGGAGGGGGAGCCAAAGCATGAGAGACTATGGACTCTGAGAAACAAACTGAGGGTTCTAGAGGGGAAAGGGGTGGAAGGATGGGTTAGCCTGGTGATGGGTATTAAAGAGGGCATGTACTGCATGGAGCACTGGGTGTTATATGCAAACAATGAATCATGGAACACTACATCAAAAACTAATGATGCAATGTATGGTGATTAACATAACATATTAAAAATTTAACATTTTCTAAAATTAAAAAATAAAAGAAGTGGTGCAAGGAATGAAAGATGGGGGATGGGGAGAGAGATACGAACACTTCAGAATCACAAAATCTGAAAACTATTAAACATTTATATAGAGGACTAGACTCAGGAAAAAAAAGAATATGTCTTAATATGTGTATTGTTCGCAAAAGAAAAATTTATAAGCATCTCATTAAAGCTGTTAAGGAAAGATTTTTAAAATCTCTAATGAATAAAGGATAAGTGGGGAAATTCCCATCATTAATAATTTAAATTTTATCATTAATACCACTTTTATTTAGTCTTTTGTCTCTATAGCAATAAATGTTATTAGAAAGGAGAGCTTAAAAAAAAAAAAGAATTCTAGCCAGGGTTGGAGCTCCTAGGGGGCTTGGTCACCTGTCTCTGATGCTGTGACAAGAGCCCAGCATGGCTCCTCCACTGTGCTGCCCCTAGAATTCTCAGGCCCGTAGACCCCACAGATCTACATGTGGGCACCCAACACCTTCTCTCTCCTGGGCCAGGAGATCTCTACTTTTCTGTTGTAAATGCTTCTCAAAAATGTTCAGTGGCACAGTATTCACCCAAGGTATAGAAAAGGGATTAATTGATTTTCTGCAATTCTCATAGCTATGTAAGCATGTAGTTTTATAAATGTGCTGAGTCTCCTGGCATGTTTAAAAGGCTTTAGTCATTTGATTCTAACCTGTCCATGACCTATTCCTTTTATTATCCCCCCCAAAGGTATGACACATCAGGCCTCAGAACCTAAGTACGTATTCTCACACCGTCATGACCTTGGATGCTGCCAACCCTCCTTTTGGGTATGGCTTTGTGTTTCCCCATCAGTAACCCTGTCCTGGTTAGAAGTCAGAAGAGCAAGCAGGTGCTGAGAGCATCACCCACATGCAGGGTTTTGAACTGGCCCTTAGAGCAGGTGGCCCACCTCCAGCTGAGGAAGAGGAGACTGGTCCATCTCTTCTGGGATGAAAGAAATGTCCTGGTTTGAGAGATGGTTTTTGAGCAAACCCTAAGTGTTAATCTCAGTAACTTCTTGTCCAGTAACTAGAAAACACTGAGGATAATGTAGCTCAAGCTTCACAGAGAACTGCCTCTGAGAGATATGGAGGTATGTTGGGAAAGAGGTGGAAGAGGGAGAGGGAGGAAGGGGGACAGAGAGAGAAAGAGAGGGAGAAGAAGGAGAAGAGAGGAGCGGGGAGAGGGAGAGGAAGGGAGACAGAGGAAGAGAAAGGGGAAAGGAGGGAGGGGGAGAGGAAGGGGGAAGAGGGAAAGCAAAAGGGAGAGAAAAGGCAGAGAGGGAGAGAGGGGGAAAGAGAGAGAAGAGGGGGAGGAAGGGGGCAGAGGGATGGAAGAGAGGGAGAAGGGAGGAGGGATAAGGAGGGGAGGGGAAGGGGAGAGGAGAAAAGGAGGAAGAGGAGGAGGAAGGAGAGAGGGAGGGGGCCGGAGATACAGAGTGAGAGAAGAGGGAGAGAGGGAGAGAGGGATGAAGGGGGAGAGAGGGAAGGAAGGAATGGACAGAGGAGTGGGAAGGAGGGGGGAAAGAAGAGAAGTGAAGAGCCCGTGGTGTGCAGGTGACCTCTAGTTTCTGTAGGAATTTCATTAACAAGGAAGGCCCTAGGAGCCTCTTCTGGGCATTTCTGTCAGGTGATAATGCTTCCCTGGCAAGGAAGAGAGGAACCACATGCTGTCTGCTCAGGTTGTAGCCTGGATCACTTGATGCTGAGTCAGCTGAGTGCTGAGCCTTTTCACAAACACTTCCTGTCTTCAGGTGAAGCGGGCTGAGCATTGCAGGAGAGGCCTAGGGGAGAGGAGATTTGCTGGAACAACCTCCTATGTGCTGAGGTGGGGGAATCAGTCAGTGGCTGAGCAGGAAGGACTGGCCTCCTGGGGTAAGTGCAGCTGCTCCATCATGGCTGTCCTGTAGAGGAGGACAATGCAGCCTTAGAGGTGCCTCCGCCTATCAGGGTTGGCATCAAGGTCAGTCCACATTAACTGAGTTCCTACTATGTGGAGAGCTCTAAGCTGGGCCCACAGGGCACCTCACGGTTTTATACTCCACGCTTGTGACACAGTTGAGGAGCTTGTTTTCCAGAGGACAAACTTTGGAATCTGAGTGAGCAACAGTCAGAGAAACTTCTTAGAGGAGGTGAGACTTGATCTGGGAGGGACAGGTAGCTGGTGGATGGGGGCATTTAGGATCCATGGAAGGTTTGGGTGAGGCCTTTTGGGAGAATAGAAGGCATGCTCAAGCAGTAGCAGCAAGTAGCAGGAATTGTTTTAGGGGATGGGGTTCTGTTTTTAATGTTATAGCATCCTCGTTGAAATAATCCCAGTTTTAATGGAAAAGTCTTGCTCATGGATGGGGAAATTTGTCACACAAAAAGAGAAATCATGAATGAAAGAGTTAAAATCAAAGTCACTCAACTGTACCATGAGTGTTGAATGAGAAACCAAGAGTAGCCTTTCTTTTATGGTGGCAATGACATTTCCTCTTGATTCTGACATTGGCTTTTATTTTCATTGCCCTTTTCTTGGATTTGTTTTCATGACTGAGTTAACCTGGGCTAACGGAGGCCCTGAGCGTTCTCAAGTGGCTTGTAAAGGATGCAGCTAAGCTACTTCTTTCTTGGTCTCAGAGCAAAAATCTTAAGACCAGGTGAAGAAGACTCTTCCAACCAGAGACCTGAAGAGCGTCCTGAACTATTGTGAAGAGTCAGCCTTCCCAAGGTGGCAGGATCCCTCAGGGCAGTGCCCAGCTTGGAGAATAGCCATAGGATCTGTGCCATGGGATCTGACAGGTGCGGTCACTGTCCTCTGTTGTGGTCACATTCTTTCTTCTTGCATAGTGCATGTGTACTATGTGTGTGCATATGCACATATGTTACTGTAATCACAGGATTCCAATCCCAGGCAGTAGCCTGTTCATCATGGAGAGCAGCCATCTGAAAGTTAGTATGAGAGGATCCCTTCTACCCTCCCCAAACCTCTCACATCCACTCTTGTCTCAAACTGGTGTTTGACGGTTAAGCTTTTGAAATAAATCCAGTCACTAAAAGTCAGACTCAGAAAGGGAGGTAGGAGATTCCTCTTTTTCCTGGATGCATCAGCTGAAGATTCCTGGGAACAAAGGGGCCGTGAGAGGTTCTGGAATCCATGAGAGAGGTTGGGTGAACTGAGGGCAATGAAGTTCTCAATTAAAATCAGTGGGGGAAATAATCACACACACAACACCTCTAATGTGCTTTCTCTTATTTTCCCGTGAATAACTCACAGCTCACAACTTGGCTGTGTGAGCTAAGAACACCCTCAGGCCCTTGGACAGTCAATGCTGGTACATGTATGCTCATGTGTGTGTATATGTTTACCAATCACACCCAAGGCCAACTTTCCTGAAAAAAAAATATAATTTTTTAAACTGTCTAAAACATGATAAACCTGTCTAATCTGCCACACGGTAATTAATGAGCACCCTAAACTGACCAACCCTATGCTTGGTGTTTGGGGTAAAAATCTGACAGACACTCAGTATCTGCCCTTGAGTTTGTATTCCAGTCAGGGAGAAAGACATGGGAGAAGTAAAAGCAAAAACATATAATTAATTACAAGTTCTAGCACCGACCTCAAAGGAAACGGCAAAGTGCTGTGAGAGAACCATGGGAAGATCTAATTTATGTATGACAGGCAGGTGACAGGAAAATGGCTTCTCTGAGAATGCATTTTCTTTCTTTCTTTCTTTCTTTCTTTCTTTCTTTCTTTCTTTCTTTCTTTCTTTCTTTCTTTCTTTCTTCCTTTCTTTCTTTATGATTTTTTTTATTAATTTGAGGGAGTGTGAGCATGAGGGAGATAGAGCAGAAACAGAGGGGTGGTGGGAGAGGGAGAGGGAGAAGCAGGCTCCCTGTTGAGCAGGGAGCCCAACGTGGGGCTCGATCCCAGGACCCTGGGATCATGACCTGAGCCAAAGGCAGACATTCAACCTACTGAACCACCCAGCTGCTCCTCATTCATTTATTTAATCAACATCTAGCAAATATCTACCAAGTGCCTACTACCCTTGGCATTGAGCAACACACTGAACAAAACCGTAAACTCCATGTCCTCAATGAACTTACATTCCAGTGAGAAGGGATAGACAAGAGCCAAAATACAGAAATAAATGCTAATGTGTATGAACAAGTGTTGAGTACTGTGGAGGGAATTTGAACAGACACTGTGGGTGGGAGTGGTGGGCGAGGGCTGCACATTTACACTGGGTCACGGGGTTGGGCTTCACTGCAAAAGTACCATGTGAGGTAAGATTGGAATGAGTATGGTATCAAGCCCCATGGGTAGCCCAGGAAGGAGCCTTCCAGGCTGAGGTAAGAGCAAATGCAAAGGCCCTGAGGCAGTGTGGTTGAGGCTGAGTGAGGGGAGGGGAGAGTCGGAAGGATGGGATGATAGAGGAATCTGCCCATAGGGTGCAGGGCCTCTGTGCACTGTGAAGATTCTGGCTATTACCCTGAGTGAGACACGGAGTTCCTGGAGGTGCAGAGCAAGACAGTGACTTGATCTGATTTGTGTTTTCACAGGTTCTCTGGCTACTATGTGTAGCAATGAGACCACTGAGGCTAAGATTAGTAGAGTTCCTGGGAGCATTTTAAAGGGAAGGGACACAGAGGATGTACTTTTTCCTCTCCCAGACACTTCATGCCCCCAGTCGTGGGCTTCAGGCCTGGAGAGAAGAACTGGAATCCCCTCTGTGTCCCCTGTGGTGAGACTAGGGGATGTGGATAAACAGCCAAAGGATGATGGAGTCCCAAGTTGTGCTTGTTGGTGACAAACTCAGAGTCTTGAGTCTGTGGCCTGTGATGACCTGAGTAGGGTGGAAGAAGACCACTGACTTTAGGGCCAAAACACCTAGGTTGATGTCCCAGCTCAATCCTGGATTTCTCACGGTAAAATGTGGATCCTAGTACCTGTCTCATTCAACAGGTTTGTTGAGCAAAAGAGAAGAATGCCAAAGTAATTCAAACATTTTAAGAGTGGCACAAATCTAAATATAAAAGTAAACCTAAATTCTCATTCTCATTTTAGTCTCTTAATCTTCCAGATTTGAGAAGACTGGAAACTTTCTCCTTAGGAAATTTCAAATGAAAACATTTTCTTCCCTTATTGTGATTAAAATATTTTTCTTGGAATCATTTTAGATTTATAAGAAGTTACAAAGATAATACAGAGAATTTTCACATTGCCTTTACCCAATTTCCCCTAATGTTAATATTTTACATAATTATAGTACATTTGTCAAAACAAAGAGTTTACCTCTGGCACACTACTATGAGCTACACTCTAGACTTTACTGAACTTCATAATTTCATAACTTCACTAATGTCTCTTTCTGGTTCCAAGGACAGCACATTGCATTTAGAACCTGTTCTTTGACAGTGGCCTGTGGGGTCTTGGGAAAGAGGGTGAATGATGGTGCCATTAAGTATGGTGAAGATGATTGCAAGGGGTCTGTGTAGAAGCAGATGCTTGGCTCTTGTTTTTAGATGTTGTGGAGGATGGAACTTAAAGGCAAAAAACAAGTTTTAATTTCAACAAGATATATTTAAGATAGATAATAAAAAAATGCATCTCAAGTTAGCTTGTGAAGTTTCCTCCATTGGAAAACAACCATATGAGATAAAAAGTAATTTCTCTAGAGACAGAAGGAAGGACAAATGACCACCTGCTGCCCACATCTGGACCATGGATTCCAGAAGCAATGGAAGCAAGCAAACAGGATAAGCAGAATAATTTAGTAGCTTACAAACTTATTTCAGTTCACCTTAAGGAAGGACTGCACACTATCTACTCGAAAGACAAATTATTTGGGCACAAATGGGTGAGAAAATACAGGTTGAAACTGGATTCTGCACAAATAGATTTCTAACCTATGGTTCTCTTTGGGTTAGAAAAAGCCAGTCTGATCACCCACAGGGCTCATCCTGACAGGCCTGGTCCCAGTACACTGGGGACAGTGAGCCCTTTACCAATATTATCCTCTCCCTCCTGCTTACTGATCTTTTCTTGGAAGCTGAGTCTCAGGATGGGGGCTCATGACTGACTTTTCCAAAGTGTCTTTATGGAAACCATTAGCTGTCTGGCAGATTTATGAAGGGTTTATAAGTCAGGGAGCCCCCTCATAATTGTTACGTCTCTGTACTTCGGAACCCTGTCCCGAGACCAAGGTGGGTCACAACACCTGGATTCCTGAGGTGATTTCCTCATTGAAATGGGATGGGTCTTGCACCCATCGTGTTGGGAGGGGAGCTGCAAGTCACACCCCTTACAGGATGGAGGGGGAAATAGGGTCAAAGTGAAGTCTGTTCCAGAAGGCAATGAGTTCACAGGAACAACAACCAGCTCTGATGTTGAGCACAGAGGCTGGTAGAATGCACCCAGACTGGTAGATTCTGGTTCACATAGTGAGAAGAAGGCTGTGGATTCTGTGGAGTCTACATTTTTTTTTTTTTCACAGAGAGGCACAATTCGCTGATGATCAAATAGTTCATTTGAGCAATTCCAGTAAAGAGTGGAAGATGAAGTGAAGGAGATATTAGAGATGACATTCGTGAATTGAATGGAAAGAAGTTACCCAGATCTATCTCTAAGATATCTGAAACCCTATGATTCTATGATTATGTGATGTTTATGTGAAATGACATAAGGTGAAGTAGGGATTCACACTTTGGGTGTCTTTGGTTCAGCTCTGCTCCCAGTAATGCTGAATATGAACTAGGAAAAATTTGTACTCTTAAACACCCCCCTGTGCTATCCAGTCCATCCCTTTGCAGTAATATAACTCATTGGCTCACATTCTTCAAGGCAATTAATTGTCCCCATGATCTCATTCAGAGGTTTCCATTCTCTGCTTTTCAGTAAAATCGCTTATGAACATTTTGTTAACTGCAGATACTTGTTTCTCAGCACTAAAGCTACTGAATCAGCATCTCAGGTGGGGGCCAAGGATCTAATTTTATAAATCTTGACAGAAGACCCTAATGCACCAAGATTGGGAGCTACGTGTGTCCTCTAAATCCTTCCTGCTGCAATGCCACACCAGAGATCCCCTCACGGCCACTGCAGATGGTCCTATGTCTCTGTCCCCCACAGCCTGCTCACCTCAAACATTACGGAGCTAATATGTGTCAAAGTCCTGGCACCCAAAGGGGATTTAGTCAAAGATAGGTGGCTATGTGTGCCAGAGACACAGTTGCTGGAGGATAGCAGGCTGGATTACAGACACGAAACGTGTGGGTTTTAGTGCACTGTGTTGGGTCTGTTTGCTTTATTTCACTTAAATCTGGAAAAAAATGCATATAGCATTTCAAAGCAGGTTTGAGTTGAACTTGAATTTGTAAATTTCACCTGATACCATGCTATTTTTTAAATTGATAGACAAGGGATGGCCTCTCTTGAGAAGGCTCAGAAATGAAATGGAGTTTGGGGGGTGGGCGGAGGCAAATGTTTTATTTTTGGCTGAAAACTTCATGGAGCAGAAAGCCAGCTTCACTCATGTAAATGAAGCGGAGAGCACTGCAACACTTAATTGGAAAAGCCGAGAAAACAGCCTGATACATCAGTTCTGGCAAGTTGGAAGCCTATAGTTAAAGGCCTCATCGGGACACCAGAAAAAATTTTTTATGGACTGTCTGGGTGTCAACTTATTCAAATATATGTTCTACATATGCTCCCAAAGGCTTTTAACTCTAAGGAGAGACTGCATGTGATTTTTCACTTTTCTCTAATAGGAAAACTAAATTCTGATTTTAACAGTTCATAAGATGAGTAATTATCTTACTGAATGTAGAATTTTTGCATTTCTTTTCATTTTATGATACTTCATTTTTCTTAAAAGTTTTATCTAGGGAAGATGTTATTCCATTTTATTAATATTCGTTGTAGAAAGGGTACGCTTCACACCTTGATGCTCTATTTTTCACACCCTAAAAGCTGGCATTAGAGACCAGATCCAGAAATTTGCTCCCTGTTCACCTGTGAGGGGATTCAGGGCCCCAGGTGTCCCTTTTCCAACCCCAGCCCTTGAGGGGATCTCTGAGCTCTAGTGTCACAGTGTAGATCTTTGTTTGGATTCCATTGCCCAGCCCCAGAGGATGCTGTTCCCTGCACAGATTATATTCTCTAGGGCTGTGCACTGAATGACACATACAAATTACTCAGTGGTGACCCTCTCAGGTGATAGGGTCAAGCCAGGGAGGACCCCTAGGCTGTCTCAGGGAAATAGAATATTGTTTGAGAAGATGATAGTGGAGAGGTAACCCTAAATCCTGGAGATCCAGGGCATCTATAGAAAGAAGGATGTCTGGGAGCAGAAATCCTGATGAAACCTCCCAGGGCAGTTTTCAACCAAGGAGAAGAAAAGCAGCAACCATGGGCAATCTCTCTTCTGCAGGCCTGTGTCCCTACCCATGTCAGTAGCCAGAAGAGGCTCTGTCACTAGGGAGGAGGGCACAGGGGAGTCCTGGCCAGGGGGTTTGTCCAAGTCCAGAGCAGCCTTCTAGCTGTCCCTGCAGGGAGGTGGGGAGGAGGGAGAGGGACAGGTCAGCAGCTTGCAGTGGGAAATGGGGTCATGTCCTCCTTTCAGGGATTGGGAAACGAAGGTCCAGAGAGGCTGGGTTTGCTCTGGTCACAGACAGACCCTGGAACCCCAGCTGCTGATCTTTCCCACAAACTTTGTCCCCCATACAAGGGGCAGCTCATAGGCCATGGCTTGCCTCCCTCCGGGACAAGCCCCTCACCCTTCCCCTTGCCCAGTGTGGAGTTTAAGTGATGGTGCGGGAGGTCCTGGGAGCCCTTTGTCTCCCTCCCTGATATGTGTGCTCCCCTCCCCTACCTGCACCTGCCCAGCCTCTGAAAGTATGGGGCAGAAGCCAGAAGGCCACATGGAGTGAAAAGATGGGGTCTGGTGCCTCCTACACATGACCATTTTTATTATGGAGACACAAGAGCACTGGACAGGGAATCAGAATTCCTAGTCTGAATGACAGGTCTGCCTCTTACCAACCTCTCTGGGCTCAGTGTGCTCATCTGAGAAATGGGTATGCTGACAATACCTGCTGAACTGCTCATTTGTTCATTTAGTTACTCAACACATTTATTAGCACCTTCTATATTCCAGATGCCAAGGATATGACTGTAAATGAGAGAGACTGAGACTCATCTCATGCTGCACACACTCATGCTGTTGCCAATTTACTCACACACACCCCCCTCACATGCTCACTCATTCATTCATTCACTCAAATGCTCTGACTAACACCCTCACAGACACACACTAATTCATTCATTCATTAACACTCACACACCTCTCACACACCCTCACTAATCCTCGCTTACTCACTCACTCCTCCTGCCCTGTGTTCAGAGCCAGGGGCCACCTTGGGCAGAAAGGCTGTAGCACAGAGCCTCATTCTTGGGTTTTCCCCTACCCTTCCAACTTGCATGACATGCAGGAAGACCTCAGCTACTGCAGCTTGCGGACTGCAGCTACTGAGATGAATGCAGAGCCCAGAGTGTGCCCTTCATTCCCGTAGGTAAGCAACATAATGATCCGTTTAAGGCTGGTGAGGACACAGGAAAGTTTTGTGGAGGGGCTGCCACTTGAGTCATTGGGTTATGCTCTTTCTGGGACTTGTTTCATCTTTGAGTCATAGACTCATTCAGACAGGTGCACAAATCTCCAGACAGTGATGTTGTTGAAAGGAAAAGAGACTTCCGTTTCTTATTTATTGACTGATTTGTCCACTCGTGGCAAAGTGTTGAGAAAAGAACTCTGAAGTGAGGAGTGTGCTTACTGGAAGCAGAGAGGTGGTCCCTCTAGTCCTTTAAGCATCCTGTTGAGCAAGCCCATACAGGGGAGAGGAGAGGCCTCTGCCTGAGGTGAGGAGGGGAGTGTTTTAGTTGAGGCTGGCCAGGTCTAGGCTTCTGGGAGGTGGAGCTCTCTAAGAGCCAGGGAGCTTCTACTCCCCTGTGAAGGCCATGGGAGAAGATGCAGGTGTCTGGGCTGCAATGGAGGATCACAGGCCAGTATTTGCTGCTCAGAGCTGAGTGGGGCCAGGCCAAAGGCAGCTCAGCTTCCTGCGTGTGGGGACTGTCTGGGCAGCTTCAATACGCCCATTACTTTGAAGAAGATTACCTCTCCCCTCAGTCCAGGAGAAGCAATGAGTGCCCCTTGCCAAGGGGCTGCTCTGCTAGCCAGGTGGAAAGGAGCTAGGGATCCAGGAGGATGGTGACTTGATATCCCCTGGACTCCGGAATGTGGGTTAGTCTGCTGAAGAGGGAGGACATCAAGGTAAGAAAGGAGAGGCTGATACCTGGATAAGGGTGCTGCCTCCACCTCTGTACCATCCAGAAACCATGGATGGTAAATGTATGGCGCCAAACTCCAATTGTGTTTGATATTGTTTGGGTCCATGCCCCTGTGTAAGAGAGAGAAAGACATGGTAAACTGTCATCTCCATTGTGACTCTCGTGGGGGATTCCCGTTTTAGGACTGTAGAAAACCCAGAAGAAATATCTCCTCCCCATCATTATAACCACCTCTACCTCCATCTCCTCCCCCTGAAGCTCAGGGAGAGGTCACAATAAGGGACAAAAAAATAATTATTGTTGAGTGCCTACTATCTAGCAGGTACCATAAACCAGTCACCTTCTCTACCCTTCACCACAATTGTATTACCCATCTTAAAGGAAAAAACTGAGGTCTGGTGCATTGCCCAAGATCACAGAGCTAGTAAGTAATAGCACTGGAGTCCAATCTGCCTAGGGCTTCTGCTCTTCGCACTTTCATGTGACCTAAGAAGACCAGTGTTATGGACTGAAGTGTGTTCGCCCAAATTCATATGTTGAATCCCCAAGCACCATGTGACCATCTGGATATAGGGTCTATGAGGAAGTGATTTAAGTTAAAAGGGGTCTTAAGTGTTGAGCCCTAATCTGATAGGACTGTGTCCTTATAAAAAGAGGAAGACACCAGATCTCTCTCTCTCTTTCTCTCCTATGTGAAGACACAGCTGGAAGTCAGCATCTGCAAGTCAGGAAGAAAGCCCTCACAATAAACCAAACCTGCTGACACCTTGACCTTGGATTTCTAGCCTCTATGACCGTAAGAAAGCAAATTCTGCCTCCCAGCCTGTGGTATTTTGAATGGAAACCTCAGCCAATGTAGAGAAGAAGGAAGTAAAGAGAGAAGGGAGGTACCCTTCTGGTGTCACTGTGTCTGTATGTGCCAGTGTGAAGCTGTGCAGCTGTGATTGTCCTTATAGGTCCCTGCCTCTGTGTCTTGGCATCTCTGCATGTCTGGTCTCTGTAGGACCTCATGGTAGTATTTTGTGACTAAGTATGTAGCTGGGTAGGGGTGTTCTGGCAAGGTGAGACTTCCTCTGTGTGACACAGGTTCAAAGGCTCAGGGCTGGCTACCAGGGCTTGGTGGGCCTCTGACTTGTGGTGATCATGGGGACCTTCAAGCATGGGATGCTGATTGCCATGGGGCTGAACTCCCTGCCCAGACTGAATCCACCTCGGCCAGTGTGAGCCCAGCTAGTAAGAGGATTCTGACCCAGGCCCAGGGAGTCTGCCTCCTGCACTGTAGCCCCCACTGTACAGGTATAAGAGTCCAGTCAAGACTCTGCAAGCAGGGGATCTTGGCACAGTGGGGACAGACATGGAGGCCTCATTCCTGCCTCCCTGTCTCCCCACCCCTGTGGGAGCAGCTGCACTCAGGCCCTAGGCTCACAACTCCAAGAAAGGGCTGTTCACATGCCCTCCACACCCCTCTCAGAACTTTGAGTTGTCCTCAGGAGGTTGAGCTGTTTCTGGGAGGGCCACCAGAGTGTTTTTTTTCTGCTCAGACACTGCTGTGATGCTCTACATTGCTTTCCAGAGCACTTGGGTGAAGTGCTCATCCCTTGGAGCCTGTAGCCTCTAGGAAAGCATTACCCACAATCCTCCTGTGTGAGTGAGATGAAGTTGTGCATCATTTCAGTTCCCAGGCCCTGGTGCCTGTGTCAGGACACAAGCCCACTGGTGAAACAAAACTTTTGATGGCTCGGCTCTAAGAATCCCCAAATCCAGGCTGAAGGGACCTTGGAGGGGTTCTCAGAACAGGATCTACTTGAGAAGGGAATGTAAATATAATGATAGCAAGAAAAAGAATTCTTACATCTCAGCGATTTCCCCCAGTTTCAAAGCCTGCTTCTATTTGCTTTCTTAGGGAGTGACCCAGGAGTTTGGCACAGAAATGGGTTTAATTTCCCAGGGTAGAAATGTACTCCTTTCCCCCTAACCTGAGAACAGGGGCCTCTGTGGATCTCCCCCAACTCAATTTAGACAGCCTTTCATATCCTCTTTTCTACATCTCATTCAGTTTGCTTTCATTTCTGAGTCACACATGCCCACGTTAGTATCCCATCTGCCCCTTGAAAGGATGATAATAATCATAACAACCATTTTTGAGTACCCAACTTGTGCCAGACACTATCTGAAATACTTTGCATATATTACCTCATTTTGCACCACAGTGATTCTTTAAATAGAAGCTATTAACTTCATTTTATAATGGAGGAATCTAAGATATAGTGACCTTGGGTGACTTACTTTGGTTTAGGCAGCTGGGAGGCGACTGAGGGAAGATTCGAACTCAGACCTGATGGACCCTAATCCCACCACACTATACTGCTCTTTGCTGTGTTCTATTTCTATTCCCACCCCCTCCCAGCCGGAGATAGAGCAATGATAATCATGACTCTGTGTAACATCCTCATCTGCTCCTGAGACTCAGAGATTTTTGCCACAGTGTTTGGTGCCTCAGCTGGAGGTTGGCCTGGGCAGATTGGCAGTGTTGAGGGCAAGTACTTCAGTGGTTACCAGATCAGGGACCCTGATCATCCTGGACACACTCGGGTATCTACAGAGTAGACAAGAGCCTAAACCTATCCCTTTCCCATCCCATCATAGAGATGGAGGACTAAAAACCTCATGTTCTCATCCCCATCAACCTGCAGGTGGTAAATCAGAAAGGAATGATCAGGCTGAGCCTGGCTAGGCTGCTTGGGGACCTCATTAGCTGGTGTTTCTGAAACTCATTGAACTCTGCAAATAGCAGGTGCTCACAGCTAGCTGTGGGAAGGAACACAGCTACCTCTGGCGCTGTGGGGAGAACATCAATTTTTCGTTTTGTCCAGATGTACCTGCATCTCCTCCAAAACACCTAAGGAGAAGTGGGCCAGTGGGGATCATTTGCTTTTGGTGCTTATTCTATGATAACAGGTAGCCATGACCACATTTTGCAGGGCATCAATGGGGCTTACCAGCTGTTATTTTAGCCTAAGGTCATGAGAACCTGAGGAAAGCTCAGAGCAACTTCTCCCAATTCTCCCTTAGGCCTGATGCTTTGAAGGCAATGATCTGGGAATAGAAAACCTTTGGGGGCTAAAAGTAGTAGCAGGTTTTAGAAATGAAAGTCACCCTACAATAGCAGTTTAACACTTGAGTGTTAAGCTTCAGGGTATGGCCAGATTATAGGCTCTGTGAATAAAGGAATGCCATTGAGTACCGCAGACACAGAATGTACAGGACACTTCCTGGCCATATGACCATGGAACAGAAGGGACTTGGGATCACTCTGGTCAACCTGATCACTTGTAAGATGATGAAACCAAGGCTGGGACTGGGAAAGGGCCTTACCTAAGGTCATAAGATGGAGAGGCCAAGATTCCTGAAGTTATTTATAATTGCTAAGGGGTGCTGTCTGGATGCAGAGTCTGCTATTGGTTGGTGTCTGTCTATGCCTTGGTGGCATATTCATCAGACTCACAGGTGCCCCCTCTACCTAGGGCTTCACATTGGAGGCATTTTCCTTATGTGTCTTTTCCTTAAACCTCAACCAGCCCAGGTAGCTTCTTAGACCAAGGACTGGACGTGCCCATACCAGCACTAAAGGACTCTAAATCTGCACCCTCCAACCCACATTTCACAGATGTGGAAACAGACCATGGAGGGTAGGTGGCAGGGCTTTACCATTAATCTAGGTCACCTTTCTGGGCCTCCCAGGACACATTCAATTGTTTCTTAGAGGGAGAGGCCGGGAACATCCCCAACTCCAGGGGAGGCAGGGAGAACAGTGAAAAGAGCGCAGAAAGTACACTCCACTTTTGGATAATCATACACACTCTCCTCTCACCACTTGCCCCTCTCCCCTGAATCATCCCAAGGCAAGTGTCCTCCTAGCATTGCCATCTCAAACCTAAAAGATCTCTGGATTTTCTGATGGAGCCATAGCCTGCAAGAGTGACTGTACTCTATGCTGGAGGCAGGGAGGACGAGGAAGCAGGGGGTGCTTGGGGGACTCTGAGTCAGGAACAGAGGGCTTAGGTCCTGGCTTCCTGTCTGAAATGGGAGGAGGGATCCCATTTATCTCTCTTTGATCTTCCCTATTTTATGGGAAAAACTTGAACCCCCTGGAAACTGGGTAGACAGGAAATAATCAAACTTACTTTTGAGGAGGCACTGATGTTTTCTCTCCACGTTAACTACTGGGCTAGCTGTCTCTGCCTTTGAGAGTTTCAACCTGGGGAAAGACCTCCTGAATTGAAGAATTTGAAGACAACATGGATGGGCCTAAAGGCTACTATGCTAAGTGAAATAGTCAGACAGAAACCAAATATCATATGATTTCACTTATATGTAGAACCAAAAAAACAAAACAAATGAACAAACGAAATCAGAGACAAACTCGTAAATGCAGAGAACAAACTGGTGGCTGTTAGAGGGGTGGGGGATGGGGGAATGGGTGAAGTTTGTAAAGAAGATTAAGAGGTATAAACTTCCAGTTATAAAATAAATAAGTCACAGAGATAATAAGTACAGCATAGGGAATAGAGTCAATAATATTGTAATAATGTTGTTTGGTGACAAATGGTGACTACACATATCCTGGCAAGCATTTAGTAATGTATAGAAATTCAGATCAGTGTGTTGTACACCTGACACCAATATAACATTGTATGGCTGGGTGCCTGGGAGGCTCAGTCTGTTAAGTGTCTGCCTTCAGCTCGGATCATGATTCCAGGGTCCTGGAATCAAACCCCATTTTGGGCTCTCTGGATAGCGAGGAGCATGCTTCTCCCTCTCCCTCTGCCGCTCCCCCTGCTTGTACTCTCTCTCTCTGTCAAATAAATAAATAAATAAAATCTTTAAATTATATATATAGGATCTAATATATATAATCTAAATTATATATATATATAATCTATAAATTATATATATAAAATATATATATATCTTTAAAAATAAATATATATATATAACATTGTATGCCAACTATACTTCAACAATAAAAATGTAAAATATGAAAAAAATTAAAATAAATAGAACATTCACCCTACCATTTGTGATAACATGGATGAAAGTAGAGGGCATCATGCTAAGTGAGATAAGGTAAAGGGAGAAAAACAAATATCGTATGGCATCACTGATATGTGAAATCTGAGCAAAAAAGAAAAGCTGATCTTATAGAAATAGGGCACCGGGAGCTGGGGGATCAGATAACTACAGGGATTAGGTCAGAAGATACAAACTTTCAGTTACAAGGTAAGTTCTGAGGAAGTAATATCAGCATAACGACTACAGTTAATAATAATATGTTGCATACTTGAAATTGGCTAAAAGAGTAAATTTTAAGTGTTCTCATCACGAAAACAAAGAATTAACCATGTCAGGTGATGGATGTGTTAGTTTACTCGATTGAGGTAATCATGCCAATTCCACATGTATATGTATGTCAAATCATCATGTTGTAGACTTTAAATATATGTAATTTTATTAGCTAAAAAAGTGAAGGAGGAGATTCAGAAATGACAATCCCTGGAATTGCAAAAAGGTTGAAGTGTTCATAATTCATCTGAAAGATGACTAAGGATAAGAGAGAATAAGAGTCAATCAGAGAAAGACAATTATCATATGGTTTCACTCAGATGTGGAATTTAAGAAACAAAAGAGACGATCATAGGGGAAGGGAGGGAAAAATAAAATAAGACAAAATCAGAGAGGGGGAAACCATAAGAGACTCTTAACTATAGGAAAGAAACTGAGGGTTGTTAGGGGGAGGTGGGTGGGAGGATGGGTTTACTGGGTGATGGGTATTAAGGACGGCACATGATGTAATGAGCACTGGGTGTTATGGGCAACTGATGAATCACTGACCTCTACCTCTGAAACTAATGAGACTCTATATGTTAACAAATTGAATTCAAATAAAATAAGTTAATATAAAAAGTGTGTGAGCACATGTGTATGTGAGACAGTGTGTGTGCATATGTATGAATGCATACATGTGTATATGTACGTGTGAAATCCTGTGTATATGAACATGTGTAAGTGTGTGTATGTTAGTATGTGTGTGTGCATGTGAGAGTGTGCACGTGTGTTGCAGGAGAAGGGCAGGAGGAGCAGGCCAGGCACTTAGGTCAGGAACTTACAGGTATTAATCTCTCCTCTATGCACTAGCGAGCCTGGCTATGGCAGTATCTTTGACGTCATCACCCTCTGCCCTGCACATGGGTCCTGCATGTCATTTTTGAAGCCTCTAAAGGTCAGAGCAGAGGTGGCAGGGCTTAGAAATAAGGAGAGACAGGTGCCTGGTTCAGGTCAATAGTCATTCAACAAATGCTTTGTGAGGGTTTGTGAGGATCTGTGGCAGGTTCTGTGAGTGTGTGTGTGGGTCTGTGTGGAGGTGTGTATGAGAGTCTATGGGAGGGTCTGTGGGAGGATCTGTGGAGGGTCTGTGAAGGTGTGTAGGAGATGTGTATGAGGGTGTGTGGGAGGATGTGTGGAAGGGTGAAGGGGAGGGTCTGTGACAAGTTGTGTGTCAGGGTCTGTGGGAGGGTCGAGAGACACCGGGCAGACTCAAGCCAGCTTCTGGGCTCAGGAGAACCACATGTCAAGAAGAGAAGGCTAGTAAACTCTCATGACCTGCAGGACAAAGGTATAATTTTAACCTAGGGGGAGGGAGGAGGCCAGGACAGCACATGGAGGAGAAAATATTCACTTGGGTCACTGGGCTGAGAATAGGTCTTGCTGGCAATTGGTATTCAGATTTTTAAAGCCATTATATTAGTTTGTAGTGCTATCACACTGTTACTTAATTTGCAATTCCCAATGGCAAATGAAGTTAAGCATCTTTTTGCATACTTTTTGCCATGTGTACATTTTCTTTGGTGTATGTCACCAAGAATACTATATCCAGGTACAGAAGTTGAAAGCCCATTAAAGTCCATGCTGTGTTTGGGAGGTAAGACTTTCGGTACAGCTGGGGGTGTGCTGAGTGGTTGGAGATGAATCTAAAACTATTTTTTGTGTCCAGATTATGAAGAGGCTAAAAACCTTGTTTAGGATTTTCAATTTTAATTCTTGGGAAATGAGCAGTCCCTGGAGGTGAGCCAGCTGTGGAAAATAGGCAATTGTATTTGGGAAGGCCAACCCTTCTGCCAGGTGACTGAGGTATCAACCACAAAGGGAAATGATCACAGCTGATGGTCTGAGGGCCACAAGGTGCCATGGTTACAGAGGCCCCTGTTGTGGTTAGCCTCATTTCAAAACTCCAGGAGCAGTGAGCAGTGGGCCATGGGCCAGAGGCTTGTGCCCTGGGTAGTCCTGATATGGGCATTAAGAAAGGGCTCTGCACTCTCATCCTTTAGGGAGAAGGCCCACCAAGGTAATGGCCAGGAAGGTGAGTCTTACCTGCAAAGCCCATGAACATGATTTCAGGGTAAATTCCCTCCAGTGATTGTATTTTATTTCAGAGTCGTTCAGATAAAATTGCTATTTTTCCATGTCAGTGATATTGTTGCCTTATTTGCATTGTTCTTTGAGTGTCTCTGCTCGAGCTGAGAAATGTCTGGGTCTGTAATGGTGTTTTTTAAGGGACAGGCACAAAGCCACCTGCCAAGGTCAGGCTATCAATCTCCTGTTCCCTCCTCCCCCATTTATGGAGGACCTTCCTCCAAGCAGTGCGCCTTCTTGGGGGGCATATGTCCTCTTTCATCCCAGACACGTTTGGAACTGACATCCTCACTCACCTCTGTGTGGGGAAGGGGCCTTTTTGTCTGACATGCCATCAGACAAAACAGAGACTGCAGCCCAGTGCTGGGTGCTGGGACCTGAAAGCAACCTAAGAAAGGCAGTGTGGCTCAGAGGAGAGAGCCTGACTTTGGAGTCAGGTACAGAGAGAATGGGGTTCAAATCCTGCCTCTGTTGCTTTCTGTGTGACTGGACAAGACAATATAGTCTCTGATCCTCAATTTCCTTATCTGAAATGTAGAGTCGACAGTCCCAACGGCAATGTAGGGAGCATCAAATGATATATGGAGGTGACAGTACTCTACAAATTACAAAGTACGGTGCAAATATCAGTTGTCAAAAAGCAATGTAGTTTAGTGGTTCCAGGCACTGTGCTCTTTGGTGAGTTGTTCTGTATTTCCATTACCACATGTACTGTGCTGCCCACATTCCCACTGCAGGGAAGGACTTACTGCCTCCCCCCTCCTCAACCCTAGGGATTGCAGTTGGCTCACAGTCAGGCCCTCTGTCTTGCCCTGACCTGTGGAGAGCCTCAGGTGAGGGGTCACAGCTTTGCTCGGGATGCCCATGGAAAGCCTAAACCATGCAGGATATGAAGCCTGCCCATCTTAACCACTGTGGGACAGCCTTAGAGTGCAATGATCACCCCTCCCCTCCCCATCAGGTTGGCAAGGCTTTGTTGGGGCTTCATTACAGCCAGAATTCTTCCTCTTCCCAGTCCTACTCCCCCACTTTCACAGGTGCAGGTCCATAACAAATGTCTTGCCCCCTAAACTCCATCTCCGTGTCTGCTTCCAATTTATAAGCAAATAAACATAAGACACAAATGCAGAAGTGTATTGTGATAGTGAGGTGAGTTAATAGATCCCAAGAATTTTGTGCAGGGTCTGGCACGTGGTGTTATTATTGTTATTATTATTATTATTATTAATTAATTATTGCTATTGACTTTATCATCTGAGTCCTGAGGGGAGTGGCTCTCAGTCCTGTCCCCTAGTATCTCCAGCCCCTGCAGCAATCACAGGTATGATAGTCCATTGTTTGTTCTTCCCAGTGTATCATTGGAATCATCAGATGTTGCCATTGGAACTGGCAGGGCTGCAGATACTTCCTCTCTGTGTGCAGCTGCTGTGCATTGAGCCTTGTCAGGCCTTGGACACCATCTCTAATCCTCACAATTACCCCATAAGTCAAGGTAAGTAATGTTACTCCCTCTTTAAAGATGGGGAAAGTGAACTCAGAGAGATTAATGATTTGCCCATTTCCAAATTCTAGTTGGTAGCAGAGCTGGGACCCTGAAGTCTCTACCACATGCCATGCAAACTTCTCATGTGCAGATGTGTGCATTGATCCCCAGGGGATGGAGTAGATTATTCAGTGCCTAGAAGCCAGTATTTCTGACTCCCACTAGAGCCTGTGTTATCTAAATGACTAAATGAAAGAAAATGGAGTCAATAACCAATTTCTCTTTTCATTACAATCCCTGCTTGCTCTTCTGTGATTTTCTTGGTCTGTGTTTATAATGCATCGTCACCACCTCTCGAAGGCCCATGGTTGTTTGGAGGGAAGCTGATCAATACCTTGCTCAGCATGGGAGGTGTTGGCAGCAGAATTGAGAGAAGACAGGAGGAGGGCCAAGGCTGTATCCATCAACCACCCTTCAAATCTTCCAGGCTTATAAAGAGTCCTGAATTGGACTCAGCCATGTATACCTTGCAGGTATTTTCAACATCACATCACCCTCTCAAGGCTTTGTCCTTGGAGCAGCCTAGGAGTGGGAAAGGCAAGTGGAACCCACATTCCAAGGACAGGGGAAGGAGTGAGGAGTCTCCAAGTGCCTGGGTTCAGCTCATGGGTCAATTGATTGTCATGTCTTTTTGATCATGTTCCTCAACAGACATGCCATAGTTTTTAAAATTCATTCACCTGTTGAAAGGTACTGTGGTTGCTTTCAGTTTTTGACAATTATAAATAAATTTGCTGTAAACATTTGTGTGCAAGTTTTGTGTGGACATGATTTTTCAAATAATTTGGCTAAATATCTAAGAGATGATTGCCGGCTCTTATGGTAGGACTATGTTTAGCTTTGTGAGAAACAAACTGTCTTCCAAAGTGGTTATACCATTATCATCTGCAACTAATGAGAGTGCTTGTTATTCTATATCCTCATCAGCAATTGGTATTTCAGATTTTAAAAAGGCTTTTACAAGAGCAAGATGGCAGAGGAGTAGGAGATCTGGATTTCATCTGGTCTCAGGAATTCAGCTAGATAGGGATCAAACCATTCTGAACACCTATGAACTCAACAGGAGATCGAAGAAAAGAATAGCAACAACTCTGAACAGAAAAGCGACTACTTTCTAGAAGGTAGGACGTGCGGAGAAGTGAATCTGAGGCGATATTCGGGAGGATAGACAGCAGGGAGGGGACATTTGTCGGCCGCTTCTGGCAAGTGCTAGAGCCGCGGAGCACAAAATTGGAACTTTTAGAAGTCGGCTCCGCTGAGGGACGTCACTCCAGTGGCTAAGTGGGGGTGGAACACTCGCGGGACAGTGTGGTCTCAGGACCCTCAGGGTCACAGAAAGACCGGGGGTGCCTGAGTGCGGCAGAGCTCCTGGGTATCAGTGTGGGGAAGCCAGCTAGAGATGGAGCTGAGGCATGGGCTTTCAGCTCGGGGTTGCCATAAACTGTGATTGGCGACACAGTCGGGCCACTGCTCCTCCAGCAGGGACCCAACAAGTGGCAGATCCAGGGAGACTCCCCTTCCTCCCCTGGGAGGAGCAGTGCGGGAGCACACCGCAAGGATCTGCTGGGTTTGGAGACTCCACACGGGGTCGGCTGCCAGAGATAGAAATGCTGGGTTACAGGCCAGGTGAGCACAGAGTGTGGCTGGAGACCGGGGAGATGGGAGTGATCAACTGCTTTACTCGGGAGCTCACTAGGAGCAGGGCCCCGAGTTCTGGCTCCTCCGAGGAGGAGATTGGGAGGCCGCCATTTTCACTCTTATCCTCCAAAACTGTAGGGAAAGCTTGCAGGGAACAAAAGCTCCCGAGAGCAAACCCGGACCGACAAGGGCAGGGCAATTCCACCTCGACAAAGACATTTGGGAACCACGGCAAGAGGCCCCTCCCCCAGAAGATCAGCAAGAACTGCCAGCCAAGACCAAGTTTACGGATCAATGAGAATGGTAGAACTCCAGCCCTAGGGGAATACTGCACATAGAATTCATGGCTTTTTTACCATGATTTTTAGTCTTTCAAAGTTAATTTTTTTAACTGTCTTTTCTTTTTTTTTTAATTTTTCTTTTTCCCTTTTTCAATCAACATCATCAATCCCTTTATAAAAAAACATTTTTATTTTTCATTTTTAAAGTCATATTCTATCCCTTCATAGTAGTTACTCTTATTTTTGGCATATATAT
>NW_027397081.1:30420208-30449925 GCF_003265705.2 Callorhinus ursinus
TTCTTTTTTTTTAATCCTCTTCTTTCTTTTTTCAAACAACTTCTTATCTTATCAAATCCTTTTATAAAATTTTTTGTAACTTTCATCTTTACAATCATATTCCATCCCTTCATAGTATTAACCCTTATTTTGTACATATATAAGTCTTTCTTTCTTTAAAATTTTGGGAGGCACTTTCTTCTAACAGACCAAAATACACCTCAAATCTAGTGTGTGGCACTGATCTATGCACCAGCCTGATCATATTTGATCATATTCTGTTTTTTTTTTTTTGGTTTTGTTCTGTTTTTGTTTGTTTTTATCCTATTCTTTTTTTTCTCTTTCTTTTTTCGTTCTTTCCCTTTCTTTTCCCTGGTTTCAGGCCTTTTCTGATTTGTTTAGAGTATATTTTCTGGGGATGTTGTTACACTGTTAGCCTTTTGTTCTCTCATTCATCTATTCTCCTCTGGACAAAATGACAAGGTGAAAAAAATCACCTCAACAAAAAGAACAAGAGTAGTACCGTCTGCCAGGGATCTACTCAATACGGACATTAGTATGATGTCAGAACAAGAGTTCAGAATGATGATTTTAAAGATACTAGCTGGGCTTGAAAAAAGCATGGAAGTTACTAGAGAAACGCTTTCTGGAGAAATAAAATAACTAAAATCTAACCAAGTTCAAAACAAAAAGGATATTAAGGAAGTGCAATAAAAAATGGGGGCACTAACTGCTAGGACAAATGAGGCAGAAGAGAGAATCAGCGATACAGAAGACCAAATGATGGAAAACAAAGAAGCTGAGAAAAAGAAAGATAAACAACTATTGGATGATGAGGGCAGAATTCGAGAGATAAGCAATATCATAAGACGAAACATTAGAATAATTGGGATCCCAGAAGAAGAAGCAAGAGAGAGAGGGGCAGAAGGTATATTGGAGCAAATTATAGCAGAGAACTTCCCTGATGTGGGGAAGGAAACAGGCATCAAATTCCAGGAGACACAGAGAACACCTCTCAAAATCAATAAAAATAGGTCAACACCCTGACATCTAATAGTAAAACTTACGAGTCTCAGAGACAAAGAGAAAATCCTGAAAGCAGCTCGGGAGAAGAGATCTATAACCCATAATGGTAGAAATATTAGATTGGCAACAGACCTATCCACAGAGACCTGGCAGGCGAAAAGGACTGGCATGAAATAGTCAGAGCACTAAATGAGAAAAATATGCAGCCAAGAATACTATATCCAGCTAGGCTGTCATTGAAAATAGAAAGAGAGATCAAAAGCTTCCAGGACAAAAAAAAAACTAAAGGAATTTGCAAACACAAAACCAGTCCTACAAGCAATATTGAAAGGGGTCCTCTAAGCAAAGAGAGAGCCTAAAAGCAGCATAGACCAGAAAGGAACACAGACAATATACAGTAACAGTCACCTTATAGGCAATACAATGGCACTAAATTCATATCTTTCAATAGTTACCCTGAATGTAAATGGGCTAACTGCCCCAATCAAAAGACACAGGCTATCAGATTGGATTAAAAAACAAGACCCATTGATATGCTGTCTGCAAGAGACTCATATTAGACCAAAGACACCCGCAGATTGAAAGTGAGGGGGTGGAAAATCATTTACCATGCTAATGGACACCAAAAGAAAGTGGGGGTGGCAATCCTTATATCAAACAAATTAGATTTTAAACCAAAGACTGTATTAAGAGTTGAGGAAGGACACTATATCCTACTTTAAGGGTCTATCCAACAAGAAGATCTAACAATTGTAATTATCTATTATCTAAGTCAATTAATAAAAAAAGCAAAGAAACACATTGACAACGATACAATAATAGTGGGAGATTTTAACACACCCTCACTGAAATGGACAGATCATCTAAGCAAAAGATCAATGAGGAAATAAAGACTTTAAATGACACACTGGACCAAATGGACTTCACAGATATATTCAGAACATTCCATCCCAAAGCAATGGAATACACATTCTTCTCTAGTGCACATGGAACATTCTCCAGAATAGATCACATCCTAGGTCACAAATCAGGTCTCAACCGGTACCAAAAGATTGGGATTTTTCCCTGCATATTCTCAGACCACAATGCTTTGATGAATGAAACTAGAACTCAATCACAAGAGGAAAGTTGGAAAGAACTTAAAGATATGGAAGTTAAAGAACATCCTACTAAAGAATGAATGGGTCAACCAGGAAATTAAAGAAGAATTTAAAAACTTCATGGAAACCAATGACAATGAAAACACAACTGTTCAAACTCTTTGGGATACAGCAAAGGCAGACCTAAGAGGAAAGTAGATAGCAATACAAGCCTTTCTCAGCAAACAAGAAAGGTCTCGAATACACAACCTAACCCTAAAGCTAAAGGAGTTGGAGAAAGAACAGCAAATAAAGCCTAAACCCAACAGAAGAGAAACAATAAAGATCAGAGCAGAAATCAATGAACTAGAAACCAAAAGAACAGTAGAACAGATCAACGAAACTAGGAGCTGGTTCTTTGAAAGAATTAACAAGATTGATAAACCCCTGACCAGACTTACCAAAAAGAAAAGAGAAATGACCCAAATCAACAAAATCATGAATGAAAAAGAGGAGACCACAACCAACACCAAAGAAATACAAACAATTATAAGAACATATTATGAGCAACTCTATGCCAGCAAATTAGATAACCTGGAAGAAATGGGTGCATTCCTAGAGATGTATCAGCTAGCAAAACTGAACCAGGAAGAAATAGAAAACCTGAACAGACCTATAACCACTAAGGAAATTGAGGCAGTCATCAAAAATCTCCCAACAAACAAAAGCCCAGGGCCAGATGGCTTCCTGAGGGAATTCTACCAATTATTTAAAGAAGAATTAATACCTATCCTTCTGAAACTGTTCCAAAAAAGAGAAATGGAAGGAAAACTTCCAAATTCGTTTTATAAGGCCACCATTACCTTGATCCCCAAACCAGACAAAGACCCCATCAAAAAGGAGAATTACAGACCAATATCCTTGATGAACATGGATGCAAAAATTCTAACCAAAATACTAGCCAATATCCAACAGTACATTAAAAGAATTCTTCACCATGACCAAGTGGGATTTATCCCTGGGCTGCAAGGTTGGTTCAACATCTGCAAATCAATCAATGTGATACAATACATTAACAAAAGAAAGAACAAGAACCATATGATCCTCTCAATAGATGCAGAAAAAGCATTTGACAAAGCACAGCATCTTTTCTTGATCAAAACTCTTCAGAGTATAGGGGTTGAGGGTACCTACCTCAATATCATAAAAGCCATCTATGAAAACCCCACAGCGAATATCATCCTCAATGGGGAAAAACTGAGAGCTTTCCCTCTAAGTTCAGGAACACTTCAGGGATGTCCACTATCACCACTGCTATTCAACATAGTATTAGAAGTCTTAACCACAGCAATCAGACAACAAAAAGAAATCAAAGGCATCCAAATCAGCAAAGAAGAAGTCAAACTTTCACTCTTTGCAGATTATATGATAGTTTATGTGGAATTCCCAAAAGACTCCACTCCAAAACTGCTAGAACTCATAAAGCAATTCAGTAAAGTGACAGGATATAAAACCAGTGCCTAGAAATCAGTGGCTTTCCTATACACCAACAGGACAGAAGAAAGAGAAATTAAGGAGTCGATCCCATTTACAATTGCACCCAAAACCATAAGATACCTAGGAATAAGTCTAACCAAAGAGGCAAAAGATCTATACTCAGAAAACTATAAAATACTCATGAAAGGAATTAAGGAAGACACAAAGAAATGGAAACATATTCCATGCTCTTGGATTGGAAGAACAAATTTTGTGAAGATGTCAATGCTACCTAGAGCAATCTACACATTCAATGCAATCCCCATCAAAATACCATCCACTTTTTTCAAAGAAATGGAACAAATCATCCTAAAATTTGTATGGAACCGGAAAAGACCCCGAATAGCCAGAGGAATGTTGAAAGAGAAAAGCAAAGCTGGCGGCATCACAATTCTGGACTTCCAGCTCTATTACAAAGCTGTCATCACCAAGACAGTATGGTACTGGCACAAAAATGGACACATAGTTCAATGGAATAGAATAGAGAGCCCAGAAATGGACCCTCAACTCTATGGTCAACTCATCTTTGACAAAGCAGGAAAGAATGTCCAATGGGCAAAAGACAGTCTCTTCAACAAATGGTGTTGGGATAATTGGACAGCCACATGCAAAAAAATGAAACTGGACCATTTCCTTATACCACACACAAAAATAGACTCAAAATGGTTGAAAGACTTCAGTGTGAGACAGGAGTCCATCCAAATTTTAAAGGAGAACACAGGCAGCAACCTCTTCGACCTCAGCCTCAGCAACTTCTTTCTATTAACATCGCCAAAGTGAAGGGAAGAAAGGGCAAAAATGAACTATTGGGATTTCATCAAGATAAAAAGCTTTTGCACAGCAAAAGAAACAGTCAACTAAACTAAAAGACAACTGACAGAATGGGAGAAGATATTTGCAAATGACATATCAGATAAAGGGCTAGTATCCAAAATCTATAAAGAACTTATCAAACTAAACACCTAAAGAACAAATGATCCAATCAAAAAATGGGCAGAAGACATGAACAGACATTTTTCCATAGAAGACACCCAAATGGCCAACAGACACATGAAAAAGTGCTCAACATTGCTCAGTATCAGGAAAATCCAAATCAAAACCTCAATGAGGTACCTCCTCACACCAGTCAGAATGGCTAAAATTAACATGTCAGGAAACAACAGATGTTGGCAGGGATGCGGAGAAAGGGGAACCCTCCTACACTGTTGGTGGGAATGCAAGCTGGTGCAACCACTCTGGAAAACAGTATGAAGATTCCTCAAAATGTTGAAAAAAGAGCTACCATACAATCCAGCAATTGCCCTACTTGGTATTTACCCCAAAGATACAAATGTAGGGATAATAAAGGGGTACGTGCACCCCGATGTTTATAGAAGCAATGTCCACAATAGCCAAACTGTGGAAAGAGCCAAGATGTCCATTGACAGATGAATGGATAAAGAAGATGTGGTATATATATATGCAATTAATATTATGCAGCCATCAAAAAGAATGAGATCTTGCAATAAGGTGGATGGAACTGGAGGGTGTTATGCTGAGTGAAATAAGTCAATCAGAGAAAGACATGACCTCACTGATAGGAATTCTTAATCTCAGGAAACAAACCGAGGTTTGCTGGATTGGGGGTGGGTTAGGAGGGATGGGGTGGCTGGGTGATAGAATTGAGGGTTCTAGAGGGGAGAGGGGTGGGGGATGCCTTAGCCTGGTGATGGGTATTAAAGAGGGCACGTTCTGTGTGGAGCACTGGGTGTTATGCTCAAACAATGAATCATGGAACACTACATCACAAACTAATGATGTAATATATGGTTTTTAACATAACAATAAAAAAGCCTTTTACAGTAGTTCATAGTGTTTTCATATTGTTGCTTAATTTGGAATTTCATAATGTCAATTGATGTTAAGCATCTTTTTTTATATGCTTTTTGCAAATATATGTTTTCTTTGGTGAGGTATCTATATAGATATTTTGATTATTTTAAAATCTGTTGTTTATTTTCTTATACTTGAGTTTTAAAAGTTCTTTACATACTTTGGATACAGCACCTTAATTAAATATTTACTCTGCAAATATTTTCTCTCAGTTTGGTGCTTGCTTGTCTTTTTATTCTCTTAAAAGTATCTTTCATGGAATAAAAGTATTTAATTTTAATGAAGTTCAGCTTACCATTTTTTTTTCTTTCACGGATCATATTTTTGGTGTTGTATCTAAATCTTCACTACCAAATTGAAGGTCATGTAGATTTTCACCTCTTTTCTTCTAGAAGTTTTATAGTTTTGCATTTTATGCTGATTTCCATAACACATTTTGAGTTAATATTTGAATAACAATTTATTCAAATTTTGTGTGTCTTTAAGGTCTGTGTCTAGGTTTACTCGTTTAAATTTCTAAATATATATTGTGATTGAATGTATAACATAAGATTTACTATTTAACCATTTTTAAGTGTACAAATGTATTGACAGTTGGATTACTGAGGAACGAAAGGAGGGCAAGTAGGGAAGGCTTTCCTTCAAATATTCTGGAAGCACCAGCTGGTAGACTAATGAGGTCACATTCATGTCCACATTAGAATGGGCCAGCTCTGTCTTTTTATCCTTCTGCTAATTTGTAAGGGATGATCCTAGGGTAGGTATATTTGTGGACTGAAATTTCAGAGTTTAGTTGGGGCAGCTCTTCCAGTTCACCCACAGTCATTTTTCTGATAGTGCACAAACCCTGTAAGAGTATCTGGGTCATGACAGGTGACTAAATTGAATCCTCCACTGGAAACCATCACTTCTCTTTAACCCTCAGGCCATGTTCCTAAATCTGGTCAAACTCCTTCCTCATGTATGGGGCATTCTAGCTCTAATCTGGCTTATATCACAGTATCCCCAGACCATCGCATATGTCTGGATTTGTTTGAGTTTCTCTTTTGACAAAGATTAAGGACTTTGTACATGGATCAAGTACTAATTTCCCAAGAATCAACTCATGTCCTTGTACATCGAAGGATAGGTGTATTTACCGAGGGTATGCCCGATCTTCACTATCTGGACTTATCTGTATCTCAACTCTGCTCTATCAAACATATCATTTGTGATTATTTGTGTATCTGTCTTCTCCTGTACTTTATAAGCTTCTGGAGCTCAAGGATTTATCAGATTGCTTCTCAGATGCTTAATATATATTGGTTGAGTGAAACAGAGAAAGAAGAAACATGGTAGTTTTAGAAATTGATTAAAGCACTTCCAAAAAAGACAAGGATACTGAATGGTGAGAGCAAGGGCTTTCAGCAGGGCACAGAGAATGTAGGTGCTGTAATTTCTGGTGAAAGAGAAGGAAGAGAAGGAGGAGAAGGAGGGAGGAAGGGGGAGGCTTATATAAAAGGTCTGAAAGACCAAAAATGTAGAATTTGCCACAGAAGAGGGAAGAGGCCACTAGAATACTGACTAGCTGCTGATAGGATCCTATTCAAAGAAGCAAATGGACCTTCCAGACAGGTATTGGTTTAAGAAAGATCTAGGTCCACACAGCATGACCATCATTAAGGTAAAAAAGTCTGGAAAATTCCTCATTGCTGTGCCTTTTAGCGAAATGGAAGTAGGGGTGTATAAATAAATACTCCAGACATGCCCCTTCCTCTGGGCTCCTGGGGAAGCTGGAAACCTGCTTGCATTGGTTCAGAGCTCAGGAAAATTAGGGAACTTCTGATTTTTAACACTCAGATGATCTTTCTGGTTCCTGAGTGGTGAAGCCAGAAAAATGTGGCTTCAGTAATGTTCAGCTTGGGTTTCACCTTCGAGAAAAAAATTTTAGTTCTTTCTTTCTCTAGTATTAGCACCTTCCCAAGTCATTCCATCTTAGCATAAAGGGAATAGAAGGGATTTATTATCAGAAATTCTGAGTTCGGGGTGCCTGGATGGCTCAGTTGTTAAGCGTCTGTCTTCAGCTCAGGTCATGATCCCAGGGTCCTGTAATCAAGCCCTGCATCGGGCTTCCTGCTCAGCGGGAAGCCTGCTTCTCCCTCTCCCACTGCCCCTGCTTGTGTTCCTTCTTTCGCTGTGTCTGTCTCTGTTAAATAAATAAATAAAATCTTAAAAAAAAGAGAAAGTTCTGAGTTCAAAATCAGATAGCCTTAGTATGATGTAGTGATTAATAGCATGGTCTCTGGAATCATGCTTGGGTTTGAACCCTAGATCTACCTGTGCTATCTTGGGAAAGTTATGTTACTGTGTCTTAGTTTTTTCATCTGTTAAAATGGGGATTAGAATAATACTTATCCCACAGGATTGTTGTGACACTTAAACAAGGACACATGTGAAGTGCTTAAAAGAGATCTTGGAATATAGTATTGATAATAACAACAACTAGTATTAGTATTATATATTATTAGAATATGTAATGTTTATTATAATAATTATATAATAATTATAATAAACATAATATATAAATAATATAATAATTATGTGACCTTGAATAATCATTTAACTCCTCTTAATTTCTTTTTATTTGTCTCTAGGATGATGATAAACTTACCTTACGTTGTGAACACTATGGTACACCACTCAGATCCCCCTTTAGTGAAGAATTGCTGTCCCAGCTATTGGGACTAGCTTTGGCAATAGCCTTTTGTTACCAGTCCTTGCAGGGATCTTGTCAGCTGCAAAGAAATGGTTTTTCCCAGGTCACTTCCTATCTCACTGGCCCACATACAATGACTGTTGGATATGGGAGTATAAAGGTCTGTTCTTTCTTTCCCTTCTTCTTACAGATCTTGACCCACAGACCCTTCTCAATCACTATTCTGCCTTCTAAACTTTATCTCAGGGTTAGTTCTAAAGGATCCCAACATGTGGCATCTGCTTCACAGAATTGTTGCCAGGATTAAGAGTAACAAAATATACAGTGTTTAACACTATTGCTCAACAATGTGTTTCCTCACCCCTCTTCCTCACAACATCACAAGCTAAATATGTTTTGTGACCGCCCCCCCGCAAGGTACTCTATGCTTTCTACCTGAAACATGGCTGTCATTACTCACCCAAATTAAAAAAAAAAAATCCTTCTTAGGCCAATCTAAATCCATTATATTCTAGTTCAGGGTGCAGTATGACAGCCCCAGATGATAAGAGGGACACAAGTTCAGCTGATTTAATAAAATCTGCTTACTTCTATCCTAAACACAAGACTACAGGTTAAGGTAAAGATTATGTATCTTTAGGCAATACCTGTTCCATGTATCACAGATAGAATCTCTGCTTCCTTACCCTAGTTTCCTCATCCCCCTGACTGAGTGTACATGTTTATCCATGATTCCATTTGTTGTTTTCCCAGGAAATATGCTTAATGGCATTAGACAAGACACTAATTTGCATAGAGACTCTCAAGGCCCTTTGTAAAGCAAAGAAATGCACATTCTTAAACAGTTACAATAACATTGACTACAACCATGAAAACAATTTTACAGCAGATTAAACACACTTAGTGAAAGAAGAATAGTGCAAAAGCAATTTCAACACTAGAGTTTAGTCAGCAGCTAGCAGAGAGCCCTAGAGATGATGGCCAGATATAGCATCCTACCTACCCTTTCTGGGTCATTTTTCTTTAGGTGAGTGGGAACTCCTCTCTAGTTTGGTAAGATTTCCAGCCTGAGGTGAGGGATAAACTACAATGTGGGAGAAGAAGGAAGGAATAGCTAAATCAGAAAAGAAACCGGAGGAAAAATAGAGGACAAAATCTGTACAAACTATGGGAAACTTGGTGTGAGGCAAGGGGAAAAAATATACATGAGGAGAATGGAGAAAATGGCTCTTATAATGTGGTGATAACCAGTCTGACAGGAATGGATTCATAATTAGATGGGAAAAACTCTTTTCAGATAGTAAAGGGAAAAAAAGGGAAATGATTAAAATTGCCAATACAGAATTCCCAGTTTTAATTGGATTCCTATTTTTCTCCAGCCAGGTTTATTTTGTCCACCTCCTTTCTACTGAATGAGAATATTTCTTCTCTACATCTTCTCTACAATCTATAAAGGTCTCTCCTTATGCAGTGGTCCAGGACAGTTAGGCCTGATAGTTGCTGTCCATTGCTGAAAACGGCTGTCTTGCTAACACTGGTAATCAAGTTCTTTATGTGTGTTCCTTGGGGAAATCTGAACCAATGAATCTTGCTCTTAACTTCACAGTTGGTTTTCTTTGTGGCAAAAATCCAGGGACATTTTGGCACTTATAAATAATAAAAATAAATAACACTGGAAAGAGGCAAGCCCATCAACATCATTTAAAATCTCTGTATTGTAGGTTGACAAGTAATCACTGGACCTGGCCTAGAGAAGTCATTCTTGAAAAAGAGACAAAGGAATTGATTTTGTTGGGAATTTATCACCATAAGTATCAAACATATAAGCATTATTTTTGCTGAGGTGATGATTTTTCAGATTACGTCAGGCCTTTAGGAATAGAGTATGTGACCTCTTGCCAGTCTTTATATGTCTCCTATTTTTTTCACCACCTCTTGGAGTACCTGGAGTTGTCTGGATTAAATAATCTCCCATTCACAAATAAATGATCTTGGAGAAAATAAAATTATAATCACACTAACCTTAAACAGAAAACATAGGTATAACTGGGAATAAGACAAAATTGTGACATCTTGCTGAAAGTAAGTTTCTTCCTGATTGAGGTACAATGTGGAAGTAATTAAGCAAGGACTAAAATATTTGTAAGCAGTGTTGTGAGTTAAATTATGTCCTCCAAAAGAAAATATAATCATGTTATAAATTCCAACACCTTTTAATATGACTTTGTTTGGAAATAGAATCATTTCAGTTTTAACCAATTAAGATGAAATCATTAGGGTGGGCTCTAATCTAATGGGACTTTTGTTCTTGTAAATCAGGTATATTTGGACACAAAAATGTACAGAGAAGACAGTGTGAAGGAACACAGAGTAAACTCCACGTGAAAATGGAGGAATTGGGTGATGCATCTACAAGTCAAAGATCACCTGGGGCTACCAAGAAGTTGGAGAGGGACATGGAACAGTCCATTTCCTAGTACGTTCAGAGGGAGCATTGTTCTGCTAACACCTTGATTTCAGACTTCTAACCTCCAGAACGGTGAGACAATAAACTTGAGCTGTTTCAAGCCATTTAGTTTGTGGTACTTTGTTACAGAAGCCCTAGCAAACTAATATAGGGGTTTCTAAGAAGTTTCATGGGTCTTTCTACATTTATATGTTATTTATTATTTTTCTTCTAGACTTAGAAAGTCTAATTCTTGGCCATCTTCCACTTAGCATAGGCTTGAAATCTTGTACTGGGATCTGTCCAAGAAAGAAAATGGTTCCAATTTTCCATTGAGAATTGTAAAAAGGATTCATAGGAGAAGAAGGAGGAGCAAGAGGAGGGTAAGGAGGAAACTGATGGAAGTGATGGTGATTGAGATGGAGAAAGAGACAGTAGTGAAGGAGGATGAAGAAGTATATTCAATGTCTTCTGTATGTCAGCCTCTGTTATCCTTCTCTATGTGCTTTCTCAGTTAATGTTTTCAATACCCTATGTGTTAGGTGGTAAGTTATCTATTTCACCAGCTCATGGAAGTAAATAGCATACTCAATTGCAAATTAATAAAATAATCTACAAGTTAAGAGTACATTCACCTGTATAAAACTAAACAAAATCCACTTTCCTAAAGTGGTTTAAAGCAAATGAGGTTTAATTTTTCCCCAAATATAAAAAATCTGGGGTAAGAAGATGTTGCCAATGATCAAGCACTTAGATAGTATAAACACTGATATTCCTGTTATTCTATTGGATTTTTCTTCATTCTTGAGGTTTCAGGGTCATAATATGGTAATTGTAGCTTCAGATCTTATATGTGGAATCAAGGTAAGAAAAAGAGGGAATGATAACATCGATGTTAACTATTTCTTTTGTTAGAAAAGAAATACCAGAAGGTCTTAAATTAACATATATTTTATTGATATGGGCTGTTTCCCATAGCCACACTTAATGGTCATCTTGGTGGGAAAATAAGTATTGAGTTTTCTAGCCTGTACAGTGGAATAATAAGAGGAAATAGTGTTGGTGGTATCTTTTGGGTTAGCCAAAATATAATGTGTGCCACAGTAGCAGAGTGAGAACACAAACCTGAACATCCTATGAATGTCATATTCTTTCTTCCACAAACCTTTCTTATGGTGAGATGGCTAGCCTGTTTTCTACAGGCATATCTTTTGTTCTGTAGGGTCAGATCCCTTGAATAAAACTATGCCTTTATGCTAGGCTACTGTAGTATTCTGATCTAATTTCTCTGCATAGGAATAATGTGGTATAAAAGGAACTATACTATCTCAGGAGACAGTTGACCTGGATACTAGTCCCAATTTTGTCATAAATTTCCAAACATTTTCCCTCTATGCCTTGGAGTAAAATTGAAACAATTAAGCCTAACTAACATATTCTATCCCACATAGTTTTGTGATGTACTTGAAAGTAATTTGGGAAGTTCCATATGCGTTTTTGACTGCATTAATAGTAATAATGTCATAAAGAACCATTACCAATATTTGTAAAGTGTTTTATAGCTTAAAATTACTTTCAAAATGCACATTATCTCATTTGAGCCTCATAATAGCCACTATCAAGTAGACAGAATGAGAAATCATCTTGAATAAAAACTGTTTTTGTAACCAAATTTCTCCCACCCTCAAATTATTACAACAATTCAAGTAGGGATATTCAACTATCCTAAAGCTACTTTTCATGCACATCATTTTTTAGCAGCCTATATTTCATACATTATAGTAAATAGAAAGTTTCCAAACCTGTTTATAACCTCTCCATTTCTGTGATTCTCCCTTAGCCTCTAGCCACAATTTTTAAGGTAGTAATTAGTTTGATACTCTCTTCCCTGCTCCTTATCTGTCTCCTACCAGCCCATCAAATTCAGCTTCAAACTGACATGATCAAACACATGAGACCAAGTGATTCTCTGCTCCTTCCTGGGAAATGCAGGCTGAATGGGGGAATGAATTTATGAGAATGCCAATATTTCTTATGAGGGAATTATTTTACCTGAATTTTGGTGATGAATATCTGAATCCAGAAGTCCCAGGCAAGAGTCTTTGGTTAAAGGCCATCTTTTTAAAAGAGATGAACCATAAAAATAGTGGAAGTGGTTAGAGTGCCTCTGGGATGGTGAGCTTCCCAAATCATAGGGGCCAGCTGGGAAGGGTGAGAGTGCTGAGGGAAGGTCAAACAGCAGCTTCTATGGTCAGATTCCTTTGATTTCCTTTCCAACTTTTTTGTGCCCAGAATCATGCTCATCCATAGTGAAAGAGTGACACTTTTTTTTTTCTTGTGAAACTAAGGAACTCCGTGATTCATGGTATTACACTCAGAGAATCATTCAGTTGCTTTGGAAAGATGGTCCTATTTTGGTTACTGTCAACATGATACTGATATTGACCAATTTTTCTTTCTATCTTAGGTCTTCATAGCCACCCTGAGAACTGATCCCAAATATTGAAAATGAGCTTCTAAGGACTGCTTTCCCAAAGACCTTCCTCCCAGTAGTTCTTCCCTTTAAGAATAGCTTCAGCTTGTATTGTACACCCATTAAGAAAGAACATTTTGATGAGGACTTCAATATCTCAGAAGAAGTGGGCAGAAGATAAAAATGGGGAATTGAGTAATCTAGATGTAAGAATTTGTTTAAGGGAACTACATGAGGGTCCTGAAGCTATTTATCTCCTCTTAGTTATTTCCTTTCAGCAAGAAATTAAGGAAAGAGGCTAGATCTACAGTTAGAGCTTTTTGTATTCACTGTCCAGGTACTTTGTATACCCCAGATCATCTCTATGCTGATGGCTATGAAAGAAAGGGCTCCTTGAGGATAGGATCCATTTGTTCTAAACCCCTTATTCTTCATTGGAATCTTGAAAACATAGTTGTTGGGAACTGAGAAAGTAACATTCCCTGGAATCTGAACTCTCATTTTTTCTCCAAATCCCTTCCATGGCTTGTCTGTTTCTTCTCCTGAGAATTTCAAGAGCTGGGCTTGATGGTGCCTGAATTCATGAAAAACTGCATGAAGGCAAGAAAAGCTACTTCTTATCTAAGACCAGTTTTCCCAGGGTCTTCCGGAAGTGCTACAATTGGGGGTAGGGTCTGGAATATAAATGGAGACACTATAGGGTGGCCCAGGTACAGGCAGTGGACATCAATCATGTTTCATTTTCCCAGGTACTTAGAAATGGGGGAAGAGGGAGCTTCAAACAGTGCTATGTCATGGATTATTAATATTTTTAGATTATTTTGTATCATTAAATGTTTTGAAAAAAGTCAATAACAAAAATGTTTTGGGAGGAGTAGGAGACCTAGATTTTGTCTGGTCTCAGGAATTCAGCTGAATAGGGATCAAACCATTCTGAACACCTACGAACTCAACAGGAGATCAAAGAGGAGAGTAGCAACAACTATCTGAACAGAGAAGCAACCACTTACTGGAAGAGTCATATTTTATCCCTTCATACTAGTTACCCTTATTTTTGGCATATATATATAAGTTGTTCTCTCTTTAAAATTTTGAGATACAGTTTCTTCTAACAGATAAAAATATACCCTAAATCACTAGTGTATGGCTCTGTTCTAGTCTCCTGCCTGATTACATTCTCTCGCTTTTTCCTTTTTTTTTTCTAAATCTTTCTATTTTCAAACAACTTCTTATCTTATCAAGTCCTTATATAAAATCTTTTATAATTTTCATCTTTACAGTCATCTTCTATCCCTTCATTGTATCAACCCTTATTTTGTACATATATGTCTTTCTTCCTTTATGATTTTAGGAGGCACTTTTTTCTAACAGACCAAAATACGCCCAAAATCTAGTGTGTGGCACTGATCTATGCACTAGCCTGATCATATTTGATCACATTCTGCTTTTTTTGTATTGTTCTGTTTTTGTTTTTATATTTTTTTCTTTTTTTTTCTCTTTCTTTTTTCTTTCTTTCCCTTTCTTTTCCCCTGGTTTCAGGTCTTTTCTGATTTGTATAGAGTATATTTGCTGGGGACGTTGTAAACCTGTTAGCATTTTGTTCTCTCATTCATCTATTCTCCTCTGGACAAAATGACAAGACGAAAAAAATCACCTCAGCAAAAAGAACAAGAGGTAGTACCGTCAGCCAGGGACCTACTCAATACGGACAATAGTACGATGTCGCACCTAGACTTCAGAATCATGACTTTAAAGATACTAGCTGGGCTTGAAAAAAGCGTGGAAGTTATTAGAGAAATGCTTTCTGGAGAAATAAAAGAACTAATATCTAACTAAGTCAAAATCAAAAAGGCTATTGATGAGGTGCAATTAAAATGGGGGCCCTGACTGCTAGGATAAATGAGGCAGAAGAGAGAATCAGCGATATAGAAGACCAAATGATGGAAAATAAAGAGGCTGAGAAAAAGAGGGAGAAACAACTACAGGATCACAAGGGCAGAATTCGAGAGATAAGCAATACGCTAAGATGAAACAACATTAGAATAATTGGGATCCCAGAAGAAGAAGAAAGAGAGAGAGGGGCAGAAGGTATATTGGAGCAAATAATAGCAGAGAACTTCCCTAATGTGAGGAAGGAAACAGGCATCAAAATCCAGGAGGTACAGAGAACCCCTCTCAAAATCAATAATAATATGTCAACACCCCGACATCTAATAGTAAAAGTTACGAGACTCAGAGACAAAGAGAAAATCCTGAAAGCAGCTCGGGAGAAGAGATATGTAACCTACAATGGTAAAAATATTAGATTGGCAACAGACCTATCCACAGAGACCTGGCAGGCCAGAAAGAACTGGCATGATATCTTCAGAGCACTAAACAAGAAAAATATGCAGCCAAGAATACTATATCCAGCTAGGCTGTCATTGAAAATAGAAGGAGAGATAAAAAGCTTCCAGAACAAACAAAAACTGAAGGAATTTGCAAACACGAAACCAGCCCTCCAAGAAATATTGAAAGGGGTCCTCTAAGCAAAGAGAGAGCCTAAAAGCAGCAAAGATCAGAAAGGAACACAGACAACATACAGTAACAGTCACCTTACAGGCAATACAATGGCACTAAATTCATACCTTTCAATAGTTACCCTGAATGTAAATGGGCTAAATGCCCCAATCAAAAGATACAGGCTATCAGATTGTATTACAAAACAAGACCCATCAATATGCTGTCTGCAAGAGACTCAGTTTAGACCCAAAGACACGCCCAGATTGAAAGTGAGGGGGTGGAAAACCATTTACCATGCTAATGGACACCAAAAGAAAGCTGGGGTGGCAATCCTTATATCAGACAAACTAGATTTTAAAACAAAGACTGTAATAAGAGATGAGGAAGGACACTATATCCTACTTAAAGGGTCTATCCAACAAGAAGATCTAACAATTGTAAATATCTATGCCCTGAACATGGGAGTAGCCAATTATATAAGGCAATTAATAACAAAAGCAAAGAAACACATTGACAACAATACAATAATAGTGGGGGACTCTAACACCCCCCTGACTGAAATGGACAGATCATCTAAGCAAAAGATCAACAAGGAAATAAAGACTTTAAATGACACACTGGACTGAATGGGCTTCACAGACATATTCAGAACATTCCATCCCAAAGCAACGGAATACACATTCTTCTCTAGTGCCCATGGAACATTCTCCAGAATTGATCACATCCTAGGTCACAAATCAGGTCTCAACTGGTACCAAAAGATTGGGATCATTCCCTGCATATTTTCAGACCACAATGCTTTGAAACTAGAACTCAATCACAAGAGGAAAATCAGAAAGAACTCAAATACATGGAGGCTAAAGAGCATCCTACTAAAGAATGAATGGGTCCACCAGGAAATTAAAAAAGAATTTAAAAAATTCATGGAAACCAATGAAAATGAAAACACAACTGTCCAAAATCTTTGGGATACAGCAAAGGCAGTCCTGAGAGGAAAGTATATAGCAATACAAGCCTTTCTCAAGAAACAAGAAAGGTCTCAATACACAACCTAACCCTACCCTAAAGGGGTACGTGCACCCCAATGTTTATAGCAGCAATGTCCACAATAGCCAAACTGTGGAAAGAGCCAAGGTGTCCATCGACAGATGAATGGATAAAGAAGAAGTGGTATATATACACAATGGAATATTATGCAGCCATCAAAAGGAATGAGATCTTGCCATTTGCAACGACATGGATGGACCTGGAGGGTGTTATGCTGAGTGAAATAAGTCAATCAGAGAAAGACATGTATCATATGACCTCACTGATATGAGGAATTCTTAATCTCATGAACAAACTGATGGTTGCTGGAGTGGTCGGGGGTGGGAGGGATGGGGTGGCTGGCTGATAGACATTGGGGAGTGTATGTGCTATGGTGAGCGCTATGAATTGTGTAAGACTGTTGAATCACAGATCTGTACTTCTGAAACAAATAACGCAACATATTTTAGGAAAAAAGAAAAAGAAGATAGCAGGAGAGGAAGAATGAAGGGGAGTAAGTCAGAGGGGGAGACGAACCAGGAAAGATGATGGACTCTGATAAACAAACTGAGGTTTCTAGAGGGGAGGAGGGTAGGGGGATGGGTTAGCCTGCTGATGGGTACTAAAGAGGGCACATTCTGCGTGGAGCACTGGGTGTTATGAACAAACAATGAATCATGGAACACTACACCAAAACAAATGATGTAATATATGGTGATTAACATAACAAAAAAAAATAAAAAAAAAATAAAAAAATGTTTTGGATAAATTTGTCCTCTATGAAACATTGCATAAATCAATTGAAAACTAAAATGGGCAAAAAAGAAAGTTTTTCCATTCTTAATAAATATATCTATAAGAAATGATGTTCTAAGGAGGTAGCAAGAAACAGATGGTCCCTGATGCTATAACAAAGTTTTCATGAGGAAAAAATATATTACAAATTCCAGGATCATTAATACACAGAATGTGTATCTCAAATTTAAAAAAAAAGTGCTAATCTTGAGAAGAGTTGCTTTATTGTAAAACAAGGGACTGGTATTTTTAGCATAGGGGAGCTGTCTAACATGCTTATACTAGGGGTACTGATACATCTTTTATTACCCAATTCATGGCACTGCCTCTTATAGAAACCTAGTTTGAAAATACAAGTTTTCACCATGGTCTGAGACTTTCTTTTTTAGAAGACTAAATAATTAACTTTTCTTTCTGTTTTTCTCTACCATTTTTCCCCTCCTCCTTTTTCCTACTTGTTCACTCCCTTTATCTCCCCTCCTGTTGAGTCCTCTCAGTCCTCCTCCTCTCTCTTCGGTTTTCACTATTTAACTTCGTATTACAGAGCTGGAGGTGGTACTTATATTTTTATTTCATGCTACAGCTCTGTGATGGAGGCTAATGAGGAAAGCTGTTAGAATTCGAAATACTTCAAGGGCAAGAAAGGGTAAGGTTAGAAATAAAATTCAAGAGATTGATTCTATCGAGACCTTCTGGGATTCTCTGGTATGGCAGATTCATTATTTTGTGAGATGATAGCTGATTGTGTCTGAAGAGCATGAGAGAGTGATTTAGATCACGTCCATTACCTGTCAGCAAACAATATCTCAGGCAGTATCATAAAGTGAAACAGTATACCTGTGCCACTGGTAATTATTCAGGTTGCCATTTCATCTTGGTCAGAAGAAACTGAACAGCCAACATTAGATAATGTTTTTTATTTAACACCACACTATTTATTAAGGTCATTAATTTATCCTGTTTAGTTAGATAAATTTTGCTAATTAAATACATATACTCATAAAACTACTGCAAAAACATGAATACAGAATATTTCCATCACCCACAAAGTTTTGTTTGTGCTCTTTTATATAACTCGACCCTTCCCAACAAGAAACCTATACTCTGAGTTTCATCACCATAGATTAGATTTGATTGTTTTTCAACTTCATATAACTGAAATCACACAGCATGTGCTCTTTTGTGTCTGGCTTATTTCACTCAGAAATATTTCTGAGATTCAGCAATTTTATTCCACTTATCAGGGTTTTTTTTTATTGCTGAGTAGTATTCCATTATATGATTGTTCCAAGGTTTGGTTATTCATTCTTCAGTTGATGAATATTTAGGTTGTTTTCAGTTTTCAGCTGTTATGAATAAGGTTGATGTAAGTATTCTTGCACAATCCATTCATAAACACATCTTTTAAACTTTCTTTGGTAAATAGCTAAGAGCGAAATTGGTCAGATGTGATGTGTACTTTATTAAAAAAAATCTGTAAGAGAGATTGCCAAAGTAAATACTTCATTTTAATTTCCTCAGCTATGTATGAAAGTTCTAGTAACTTCACAACCTTGACAATATATGATATTGTCAGAACTTTCAAAAAATTTATTTTAGTGATTTTAGTGGGTTAGAAATGGTGGGATTCTCTTTGTGGGATTAATTTGCATTACCCTGATAAATAATAATGCTGAACATGATTTCACATGCTTATTAGTATTCCTGTGTCTTCTTTCCTGAAGAGCCTGTTTGAATTTTGTGCCCATTTTCACTTAAATTATTGTTGTTGTTGTTCATTTAACTTTTTAAAATTTAATTTAATTTATGTTATATCAGTCACCCTACAATACATTATTAGTTTTTGATGTAGTGATCCACGATTCATTGTTTTCAAATAACACCCAGTGCACCATGCAGTACATACTCTCCTTAACACCCATCACTGGGCTAACACATCCCCCACCCACTCCCCTCTAAAACCCTCAGTTTGTGTCTCAGAGTCCATAATCTCTCATGGTTCCTCTCCCCTCTCCAATTCCCCCCCTTCACTTTTCCCTTCATTCTCCTAATGTCCTACATACTATTCCTTATGTTCCACAAATAAGCAAAACCATATCATAATTGACTTTCTTGGCTTGATTTATTTCACTTAGCACAATCTCCTCCAGTCCCACCCATGTTGATGTAAAAGTTGGGTATTCATCCTTTCTGATGGCTGAGTAATATTCCGTTGTATATGTGGACCACATCTTTCTTATCCATTCATCTCTTGAAGGGCATCTTGGCTCTTTCCACAATTTGGCTATTACGGACATTGCTGCTATGAACCTTGGGGGGCATATGGCCCTTCTTTTCACTACATCTGTGTCTTTGGGTTAAATACCCAGTAGTGCAATTGCTGGGTCATAGGGAAGCTCTATTTTTAATTTTTTGAGGCACATCCACAGTGTTTTCCAAAGTGCTGTACCAACTTGCATTCCCACCAACAGTGTAAGAAGGTTCCTCTTTCTCCACAACCTCTCCAACATTTGTTGTTTCTTGCCTTGTCCATTTTTGCCATTCTAACTGGTGTAAGGTGGTATCTCAATGTGGTTTTGATTTGAATTTCCCTGATGGCTAATGATGATGAACATTTTTTCATATGTCTGTTAGCCATTTGTATGTCTTCTTTTGAAAAGTGTCTGTTCATGTCTTCTGTCCATTTATTGACTTGATTATCTGTTTTTTGGGTGTTGAGTTTGAGAAGTTCTTTATAGATCTTGGAAATCAGCCTTTTGTAGTGTCATTTGCAAATATCTTTTCCCATTCTGTGGGTTGCCCCTTTGTTTTGTTGACTGTTCCTTTGCTGTGCAGAAGATTTTTATCTTGATGAAGTCCCAAAAGTTCATTTTTGCTTTTGTTTCATTAGCCTTTGGAGATGTATCTTGAGAGAAGCTGCTGTGGCTGATGTCAAAGAAGTTACTTCCTATGTTCCCTAGGATTTTGATGGAATTCTGTCTCACACTGAGGTCTTTCATCCATTTTGAGTTTATCTTTGTGTATGGTGTTAGAGAATGGTCGAGTTTCATTCTTCTGTATATGGCTGTCCAATTTTCTCAGCTTATTGAAGAGACTGTCTTTTTTCCATTGCATATTTTTTCCTGCTTTGTCAAAGATTATTTGGCCATAGAGTTGAAGGTCCATATCTGAGCTCTATATTCTGTTCCATTGGTCTATGTGTCTGTTTTTGTGCCAGTACCATGCTGTCTTGGTGATCACTGCTTTGTAATATAGCTTGAAATCAGGCAACGTGATGCCCCCAGCTGTTTTTCTTTTTCAATATTTCCTTGGCGATTCAGGGTCTTTTCTGATTCTATACAAATTTTAGGATTGTGTGTTCCAGCACTTTGAAAAATGTCATTGGAATTTTAATCAGGATGGCGTTGAAGGTATAGATTGCTCTGGGCAGCCTAGACATTTTAACGATGTTTATTCGTCCGATCCATGAGCATGGAATGTTTTTGCATCTTTTTGTGTCTTCTTCAAATTTCTTTCATGAGCGTTCTGTAGTTCCTAGAGTATAGACCCTTTTCCTCTTGGGGTTAGGTTTATTCCAAGGTATCCTATGATTTTTGGTGCTATTGTAAATGGAATTGTTTTTCTAATTTCTCTTTCTACAGTTGCATTGTTAGTGTATAAGAAAGCAACTGATTTCTGTGCATTGATTTTGTATCCTGAAACATTATTGAATTGCTGTATGAGTTCTGGTAATATGGGGATGGAGTCTTTTGGATTTTCCACATAAAGAATCATGTCATCTGTGAAGAGAGAGAGTTTGAGTTCTTCTTTGCCAATTTGAATACTTTTTTAGTTGTTGTTGCCTGATTGCTGTTGCTAGGACTTCTAGTACTATGTTGAACAATAGTGGCAAGAGTGGGCATCCTTGTCGTGTTCTTGATCTTAAGGGAAAGGCTCTCAGTTTTTCCCCATTAAGGATGATATTCGCTGTGGGTTTTTCATAGATGAACTTTATGAAATTGAGTAATGCTCCCTCTACCCCTATACTCTGAAGAGTTTTAATCAGGAAAGGATGCTGTATTTTGTCAAATGCTTTTTCTGCATCAACTGAGAGGACCATATGGTTCTTCTCTCTCCTCTTATTAATGTGTTTTATCACATTGATTGATTTGTGAATGTTGAACAGCCCTTACATCCCGGGGATAAATCCCACTTGGTTGTGGTGGATGATCCTTTTAATGTATTGTTGGATCCTATTAGCTAGGATCTTGTTGAGAATTTTGGAATCCATATTCATCAGGGATATTGGTCTGAAATTCTCCTTTTTGATGGGGTCTTTGCCTGGTTTGGTGATTAAGGTAATGCTGGCCTCATAGAATGAGTCTGGAAGCTTTCCTCCTGTTTCTATTTTTTGAAACAGCTTCAGGAGAATAGGTATTATTTCTTCTTTGAATGTTTGGTAGAATTCCCCAGGGAATCCATCAAGCCCTGGACTCTTGTTTTTTGGGAAGTTTTTGATCACTGTCTCAATGTCGTTACTGGTTATTGGCCTATTCAGGTTGTCAATTTCTTCCTGTTTCAGTCTTGGCATTTTATAGGTTTCCAGGAAGGCCTCCATTTCTTCCAGGTTGCTTAATTTATTGGAATATGGTTGTTGATAATAATTTCTAATAATTGTTTCTATTTCCTTGGTGTTAGTTGTGATCTCTCCCCTTTCAGTCATAATTTTATTAATTTGGGTCCTTTCTCTTTTCTTTTGGATAAGTCTGGCCAGTGGTTTATCGATCTTATTAATTCTTTCAAAGAACCAGCTTCTAGTTTCTTTGATCTGATCTACTGTGTTTCTGGTTTCTAATTCATTGATCTCTGCTCTAATCTTAATTATTTCTCTTCTAATACATGGCTTAGGCATCATTTTTTCTCTAGTTCTTTAAGGTGTAAAGTTAGTTGGTGTGGGCATTTTTCTATTTTTTTGAGTGAGGCTTGGATGGCTATGTATTTCGCCCTTAGGACCACCTTTGCCCTATCCCACAGGTTTTGGACTGATGTATTTTCATTCTCATTGGTTTCCATGAATTGTTTAAGTTCTTCTTTGATTTCTTGGTTGACCCAAACATTCTTGAGCAGAGCGGTCTTCAGCTTCCAAGTTTGTATTTCTTCCAATTTTTTTCTTGTGAATTAGTTCCAGTTTTAAAGCAGTATGGTCTGAGAATATGCAAGGAATAATCTGAGTCTTTTGCTATTGGTTGAGACCTGATTTGTGACTCATATGTGGTCTATTCTGGAGAAAGTTCCATGTGCACTAGAGAAGTGAGTATTCTGTTGTTTTAGGGTGGAATGTTCTGTATATATCTATGAGGTCCATCTGGTTCAGTGTGTCATTCAGTGTTCTGGTTTCTTTGTTGATTTTCTGCTTAGATGATCTGTCTATTGCTGAGAGTGGAGTGTTAATGTATTGTTATTAATATGACTCTTTATTTTGGTTAACAGTTGGCTTATGTAGATGGCTGCTCCCATGTTGGGGGCATAGATATTTACAATTGTTAGATCTTCTTGTTGGATAGACCCTTTAAGAATGATATAGTGTCCTTCTGTGTCTCTAACTACAGTCTTTAGTTTAAAAATCTAATTTGTCTGATATAAGAATTGCTACCCCTACTTTCTTTCGAGGTCCTTTGGCATGGAATATGGATCTCCATCCCTTCACTTTCAGTCTGGGTGTATCTCTAGGTTCAGAATGTGTCTCTTGTAGACAGCATATGGATGGGTCCTGCCTTTTTATCCAATCTGCAACCTTGTGCCGTTTTATGGGAGCATTTAGGCCACTCACGTTGAGAGTGATTATTGAAAGATATGAATTAATTGTCATCATGTTGCCTGTGAAATCCTTGTTCCTATAGATTTTCTCTGTAAATTTCTGTTCTATATCACTCTTGGGGTGTTTCTCCGTTTATAGAACCCCTCTTAATGTTTCTTGCAGGGCTGGCTTTGTGGTCAAATATTCTTTCATTTTCTGCTGGTCTTGGAAGCTCTGCATCTCTCCATTCATTGTAAATGACAGCCTTGCCAGATAAAGTATTCTTGGCTGCATGTTCTTCTTTTTAGAACCCTGAATATGTCTTGCCAGCCCTTTCTGGTAGAGTGTGAAAAAAACATCAGTCCAAAACCTGTGGGATAGTGCAAAGGCAGTCCTAAGGGGGAAATACATAGCCATCCAAGCCTCACTGGATAGGTCTGACATGATTCTGATGTTCCTCCGTTTGTATGTAAAGAATCTCTTCCCCCTAACTGCCCTTAAGATGGTTTACTTGGTTCTAAGATTTTGGAGTTTTGCTATTACATGTCGGGGCATTGGCCTGCTTTCCTTCATCTTGGGAAGGGTCCTCTCGGCCCCTAGGACACGAATGTTTGTTTCATTCCCCAGATTAAGGAAGTTCTCAGCTACAATTTGCTTAAATACATCTTCTAGTCCTCTCTCTTCCTCCACCCCCTCAAGGATCCCAATAATTCTGACACTGGAATGTTTCATGGTGTCACTTATTTCTCTGATTTTATTTTCATGGATTTTGAGTTGTTTTTCCCAGGCCTCCTGTTTTTTCTTCTTTTCTATTAATTGGTCTTCTAGATCACTAATTCATTCTTCTGCCTCGCCTACCCTAGTTGTTAGATTATCTAGATTAGATTGGATTTCATTGGTAGCATTTTTAAGTTCTGCCAGTTCAACTTTCATTTCTACCCTTAGAGACTCTATATTGCCATTAATTGATTTCTCCATTCTAGCTATTGTCTTCACAATTACTACCCTGAATTCCATCTCCGACATCTTGGTTTTATCTGTATCCATTTGTAAATCTGTGGCAGAAGTCACAGTCTCTGAGTCTTCCCTATTTTGTGGGTTCCTCTTCCTAGTCATTCTGTTGAGGGGTGGTTGAGGGAATGTATAGAGTCTAAATTATTGACCACAACCCAAGCAAGATGCACTTGTTTTTTAGGGACATTAGGGTTGCCAGCCTCTTGTTCTCCCAGCCTGTCTTCTGGGGGAGGGGTGTGCTGTATTGTTACTCAGGCAACCCTGTTTGGGCAGAGTCGCCCTGCTCCTGTGGTTGGGGATGGGCTCAGTGAAAACCGGTTTTGGGGGGGCTTTTGTTCCCTGGTGGCTTTCCCTGCCAGGTTTCTGCAACTCTTCTGAGAGTCAGAGCAGAAAAGATCGTTTCTAACCCTCTGCCTCATAGCAGAGAGATTGCAGTCTGTTCTTCAGTGAGCTCTCCAGGCCACACTATTTCCATTTCTGTCTGTGCTGCTATAAACCTCAGCATCCTGGGTTGTGAGCCCCTCAGCAGCGCTCCCAGTTCTCACATCCAGGTTGGGGCTCAGTGGGGTACGTCTCTGTCTTTTGTGCTTCTAAAACTGCCAGCTACCCCCTGTTCACACGCATGGCCCTGCCACTCAGGGTTTCCATGGGGGGGCTGCCCTAAAGTCCTTTCCCCATTGCTACTAGTCTGCGAGTCTGTGCCCAGTCCCCAGTGCGGGAGGCTATCACTCACTGGCAGTGAAGGATCCTGATGGTTCAGCTCCCTCCCCCTTCTGTTTATCCTCTGATATCTGCCCATGGAATCACGGCTTCCCGCTTTGTACCTCGAAACCAAACACCTGTGATATTCTTCTTGTAGAGATCCAGATCTATCTTCTTACATCTCAGGCTGATTTCATGGGTGTTCAGAGTGGTCTGGTAAATATCCAGCTCAATTCTGGGGACCAGTTGGTATAGGGTCCTCTACTCCTCTGCCATCTTTTCCTGAACTCCTCATTTAACTTTTGAATGTATTAATCTTTGAATTGTATACAAAGAATGACTCTCCTTATCTTTTTAATCTTTTTAAAAATTATGTTATGTTAATCACCATACATTACATCATTAGTTTTTGATGTGGTGTTCCGTGGTTTGTTGTTTGTGTATACTCCCTATTTTATATCTACATGTCTATATCTGTATCTATATCTATCTACTTAGGTAATATTTCCCCAATTGTTATTTGCTTATTCAGTTTTAATAATCTTTTCATAAGCAGATATATTTAATAAAAATATTATATATATATTTCTTGTTTTATGGTTACAATCTTTGGTGTCTCTTCTGATAAGTAGTTAATATCCAAAATTTTTAGAAACTCCCACTCAACTGCAAAAAACACATAAAAGTTAAAAAAATAAGCATAGGACTTGAGAGGTATATGGAAAGATGCTCAACATTACTAATGATTAGGGGAATGCAAATCAAGGGGCACCTGGGTAGCTCAGTCAGTTGAGCTTCTGCCTCTTGATCTCAGCTCAGGTCTTAATCTCAGTGTAGCGAGTTTGAGCCCCAAGGGGAATTCCAAGGGGAATGCAAATCAAAACCACAATGAGATATCATTCATTCTCAAAAAAAAAAAAAATCCTGCCATATGTAACAAAAAGGATGAAACGAGGTAATTATGCTAAGTGAAATAAGCCAGACATAGAAGGAGAAATACCAAATGATTGCACTTCTGCGAGGCATCTAAAATAGTAAAAATTAGAGAAGCAGAGTGGAATGGTGGTCTCCAGAGGCTGGGAGGAGGAAAAAATGGAGAATTGTTATTCAGTAGATATAAAGTTTCAGTTATGCAAGATAACTAAGTTTTAGAGATCTGCTGTACAGCAGTGTGCCCATAGTGAACAACACTGTATTATACACTTAAAATTTGTTAAGTGTTCTTAGTGCAATTAAAAATAAAACAATTGCATATATATTTGTGGATCTATTCCCGGATTTTCTATTTTGTTGTCTTGTCTATTTTTTTTTAATTTTTTTATTGTTAGGTTAATCACCATATATTACATCATTTGTTTTTGATGTAGTGTTCCATGATTCATTGTTTGTTCATAACACCCAGTGCTCCATGCAGAATGTGCCCTCTTTAGTACCCATCACCAGGCGAAACCATCCCCCCACCCCCCTACCCTCTAGAACCCTCAGTTTGTTTTTCAGAGTCCATCATCTCTCATGGTTCATCTCCCCCTCTGACTTACTCCCCTTCATTCTTTCTCTCCTGCTATCTTCTCCATTTTCTTTTTTCTTAAAATATGTTGCGTTATTTGTTTCAGAAGCACAGATCTGTGATTCAACAGTCTTGCACAATTCATAGCGCTCACCGTAGCACATACCCTCCCCAATGTCTATCAGCGAGCCACCGCATCCCTCCCACTCTCAACCACTCCAGTAACACTCAGTTTGTTCCTGAGATTAAGAATTCCTCATATCAGTGAGGTCATATGATACATGTCTTTCTCTGATTGACTTATTTCACTAAGCATAACACCCTCCAGGTCCATCCACGTTGTTGCAAATGGCAAGATCTCATTCCTTTTGATGGCTGCATAATATTCCATTGTGTATATATACCACTTCTTCTTTATCCATTCATCTGTCGATGGACATCTTGGCTCTTTCCACAGTTTGGCTATTGTGGACATTGCTGCTATAAACATTGGGATGCAAGTACCCCTTCGGATCCCTACATTTGTATCTTTGTGCTAAATACCCAGTAGTGCAATTGCTGGATCATGTTCTAGCTATATTTTCAACTGTTTGAGGAACCTCCACACTGTTCTCCAGAGTGGTTGCCCCAGTTTGCATTCCCATCAACAGTGTAGGAGGGTTCCCCTTTCTCCACAACCCCGCCAACATCTGTCGTTTCCTGACTTGTTCATTTTAGCCATTCTGACGGGTGTGAGGTGGTATCTCATTGAGGTTTTGATTTGGGTTTCCCTGATGCTGAGCGATGTTGAGCACTTTTTCATGTGCCTGTTGGCCATTTGGATGTCTTCTTTGGAAAGATATCTGTTCACGTCTTCTGCCCATTTCTTGATTGGATTATTTGTTCTTTGGGTGTTGAGTTGGATAAGTTCTTTATAGATTTTGGATACTAGCCCTTTATCTGATATGTCATTTGCAAATACTTTCTCCCATTCTGTCGGTTGTCTTTTGGTTTTGTGGACTGTTTCTTTTGCTGTGCAAAAGCTTTTTATCTTGATGAAATCCCAATAGTTCATTTTTGCCCTGTCTTCCCGTGCCTTTGGCGATGTTTCTAGGAAGAATTTGCTGCGGCTGAGGTCGAAGAGGTAGCTACCTGTATTCTCCTTTAGGATTTTGATGGACTCCTGTCTCACGTTTAGGTCTTTCAACCATTTGGAGTCTATTTTTGTGTGTGGAGTAAGGAAATGGTCCAGTTTCATTCTTCTGCATGTGGCTGTCCAATTTTCCCAATACCATTTCTTGAAGAGACTGTCTTTTTTCCATTGGACATTCTTTCCTGCTTTGTCAAAGATAAGTTGACCGTAGAGTTGAGGGTCCATTTCTGGGCTCTCTATTCTGTTCCATTGATCTATGTGTCTGTTTTTGTGCCAGTACCATACTGTCTTGATGATGACAGCTTTGTAATAGAGCTGGAAGTCCGGAATTGTGATGCCGCCAGCTTTGCTTTTCTTTTTCAACATTCCTCCGGCTATTCTGGGTCTCTTCTGGTTCCATACAAATTTTAGGATGATTTTTTCCATTTCTTTGAAAAAAGTGGATGATATTTTGATGGAGATTGCATTGAATGTGTGGATTGCTCTAGGTAACATTGACATCTTCACAATTTTGTTTCTCCCAATCCATGAGCATGGAACGTTTTTCCATTTCTTTGTGTCTTCTTCAATTTCTTTCCTTAGTATTTTATAGTTTTCTGAGTACAGATCCTTTGCCTCTTTCGTTAAATTTATTCCTAGGTATCTTATGATTTTGGGTGCAATTGTAAATGGGATCGACTCCTTGATTTGTCTCTCTTCTGTCTTGTTGTTGGTGTATAGGAATGCCACTGATTTCTGTGCATTGATTTTATACCCTGCTACTTGACTGAATTCCTGTATGAGTTCTAGCAGTTTTGGGGTGGAGTCTTTTGGGTTTTCCACATACAGTATCATATCATCTGCAAAGAGTGAGAGTTTGACTTCCTCCTTGCCGATTTGGATGTCTTTGATTTCTTTTTGTTGTCTGATTGCTATGGCTAGGACTTCTAATAGTATGTTGAAGAGCAGTGGTGAGAGTGGACATTCCTGCCGCATTCCTGACCTTAGGGGAAAAGCTCTCAGCTTTTCCCCATTGAGAATGATATTCGCTGTAGGTTTTTCGTAGATGGCTTTTATGATATTGAGGTATGTACCCTCTATCCCTATACTCTGAAGAGTTTTGTGCTGTACTTTGTCAAATGCTTTTTCTGCGTCTATTGAGAGGATCATATGATTCTTGTTCTTTCTTTTGTTAATGTATTGTATCACGTTGATTGATTTGCGGATGTTGAACCAACTTTGCAGCCCAGGGAAAAATCCCACTTGGTCGTGGTGAATAATCCTTTTAATGTACTGTTGGATCCTATTGGCTAGTATTTTGGTGAGAATTTTTGCATCCATGTTCATCAACGATATTGGTCTGTAATTCTCCTTTTTGATGGGTTCCTTGTCTGGTTTTGGGATCAAGGTAATTGTGGCTTCATAAAATGAATTTGGAAGTTTTCCTTCCATTTTATTTTTTGGAACAGTTTCAGGAGAATAGGTATTAATTCTTCTTTAAATGTCCGATAGAATTCCCCTGGCAAGCCATCTGGCCCTGGGCTTTTGTTTGTTGGGAGATTTTTGATGACTGCTTCAATTTCCTTAGTGGTTATATCTGTTCAGGTTTTCTATTTCTTCCTGGTTCAGTTTTGGTAGTTGATACATCTCTAGGAATGCACCCATTTCTTCCAGGTTATCTAATTTGCTGGCATAGAGTTGCTCATAATATGTTCTTATAGTTGTTTGTATTTCTTTGGTGTTGGTTGTGATCTCTCCTCTTTCATTCATGATTTTGTTGATTTGGGTCATTTCTCTTTTCTTTTTGATCAGTCTGGCCAGGGGTTTATCAATCTTGTTAAGTCTTTCAAAGAACCAGCTCCTAGTTTCGTTGATCTGTTCTATTGTTCTTTTGGTTTCTAGTTCATTGATTTCTGCTCTGATCTTTATGATTTCTCTTCTCCTGCTGGGTTTAGGCTTTATTTGCTGTTCTTTTTCCAGGTCCTTTAGGTGTAGGGTTAGGTTGAGTATTTGAGAGCTTTCTTGTTTCTTGAGAAAGGCTTGTATTGCTATATACTTTCCTCTCAGGACTGCCTTTGCTGTATCCCAAAGATTTTGGACAGTTGTGTTTTCATTTTCATTGGTTTCCATGAATTTTTTAAATTCTTCTTTAATTTCCTGGTTGACCCATTCATTCTT
>NW_027397081.1:30454925-30528472 GCF_003265705.2 Callorhinus ursinus
CTCTTTTTCTCAGCCTCTTTATTTTCCATCATTTGGTCTTCTATATCGCTGATTCTCTCTTCTGCCTCATTTATCCTAGCAGTCAGGGCCCCCATTTTAATTGCACCTCATCAATAGCCTTTTTGATTTTGACTTAGTTAGATATTAGTTCTTTTATTTCTCCAGAAAGCATTTCTCTAATAACTTCCACGCTTTTTTCAAGCCCAGCTAGTATCTTTAAAGTCATGATTCTGAAGTCTAGGTGCGACATCATACTATTGTCCGTATTGAGTAGGTCCCTGGCTGACGGTACTACCTCTTGTTCTTTTTGCTGAGGTGATTTTTTTCGTCTTGTCACTTTGTTCAGAGAATAGATGAATGAGAGAACAAAATGCTAACAGGTTAACAATGTCCCCAGCAAATATACTGTATACAAATCAGAAAAGCCCTGAAAGCAGGGGAAAAGAAAGGGAAAGAAACAAAAAAGAAAGAGAAAAAAAAGAAAAAAGATAAAAACGAAAACAGAACAATACAAAAAAAGCAGAATATGATCAACTATGATCAAGCTAGTGCATAGATCAGTGCCACACACTAGATTTTGGGCGTATTTTGTTCTGTTAGAAAAAAGTGCCTCCTAAAATTTTAAAGGAAGAAAGACATATATGTACAAAATAAGGGTTGATACAGTGAAGGGATGGAAGATGACTGTAAAGATGAAAATTATAAAAGATTTTATATAAGGACTTGATATAAGAAGTTGTTTGAAAAAAGAAAGAAGAAGATTTAAGAAAAAAAAAAGAAAAAAGGGAGAGAATGTGATCAGGCAGGAGACTAGAACAGAGCCATACACTAGTGATTTAGGGTATATTTTGATCTGTTAGAAGAAACTATATCTCAAAATTTTAAAGAGAGAACAACTTATATATATATGCCAAAAATAAGGGTAACTACTATGAAGTGATAAAATATGACTCTAAAAATGAAAAATAAAAAATGTTTTTTTTTAAAAAAAGAGATTGATAAGATGTTGGTTGAAAAAGGGAAAAAGAAAAATAAAAAAAAAAACAGTTAACAAAAATTAACTTTGATGAACTAATGAATCATGTAAAAAAAAGCCATGAATTCTATGTGCAGTATTCCCCTAGCGCTGGAGTTCTCCTGTTCTCCTTGATCGATAAACTTGGTCTTGGCTTGCTGGCTGTTCGTGATGATCCCCTGGGGGAGGGGCCTGTTGCTGTGGTTTCCAAATGTCTTTGCCAGAGGCTGAATTGCCCCACCCTTGTCGGTCTGGGCTAAGCAAGCTGCTCGGGTTTGATCTCAGGAACTTTTGTTCCCTGCAAGCTCTCGGTACAGCCTTGGAGGACCAGGGTAAAAATGGTGGCCTCCCAATCTCCACCTGGAGGAGCTGAGAACTTGGGGCCCCGCTCCTCAGTGCGCCCCCAGAGAAAAGCAGTCACTCCCGTGTCCCCAGTCTCTGGCCGCACTCCGTGCTCACCCAGCCTGTGACCGAGCGTTTCTATCTCTAGCACCCGACCCCGTGTGGAATCTCCAAACCCAGCAGATCCCTGTGGTTCGTTCCCGCGCCGCTCCTCCCTGGGAAGGAAGGGGAGTCTCCTCGGCTCTCTGCTTGTTGGGTCCCTGCTGGAGGAGCAGTGGTCCAACTGGGCCTCGGATCACAGTTTATGGCAATCCCGAGCTGAGAGCCCGCGCCTCGGCTCCATCTCTGCAGCCGGCTTCCCCGCTCCGATCCCTGGGAGCTCTGCCGCACTCAGGCATCCCCGGTCTTTCTGTGACCCCAAGGGTCCTGAGACCACACTGTCCCGGGAGGATTCCACCCCCCGCTTAGCCACTGCAGCGACGTCCCTCAGCGGAGCCGACTTCTAACAATTCCGATATTGTGCTCCGCGGCTCTAGCACTTGCCAGAAGCGGATGGCGGAGTTCCTTCCCCCGCCTCTATCCTCCTGAATATCGCCTCGGATTCACTTCTCCGCACGTCCTACCTTCCAGTAAGTGGTCGCTTCTCTGTTCAGAGAGTTGCTGCTACTCTCCTCTTCGATCTCCTGTTGAGTTTGTAGGTGTTCAGAATGGTTTGATCCCTATTCAGCTGAATTCCTGAGACCAGACGAAATCTAGGTCTCCTACTCCTCTGCCATCTTGCTCCGCCCCCTCTTGTTGTCTTGTCTATTCTTATGTCAATGTCATCCTATCTCAAACCTTATCGTACGTCTTGAATCAAAGTATACAAGTGTTCCAAATGTGTTTACACATTTTCAAATATCTGGTAATTCTTAGTCCCTTACATAGACATACACATACTGAATTTGTTTCTCTCTTTGTTTTTCTTTTTACAAACACACTGATATCCCCACTGGCTCTCAAACAGTCATGCATTGTCGTGCCATTGGCCTTGATTTCAGGTAGGCTGAGATCTGTCCTGTCTCAACCTTCTGCAATTTAGGAAGGTAAGGAGACGGGATAAATGGACAAAAACTGCTACTTTTAATAATGATCTATGCCTGGCTGCAACAATAATTTTATTAAGAAATCATATTACAGGGAATTTTGGCACTTAGATGAATTAATCACAGTTTATACGATTATACATCTTAGATCATATGAATCTAATAACTCAAATAATTCCATATTCATTATTTGAAAATTGCTGACTGAATAAGTGTGTATTTAAGTAACTTCTATTTTTTTTTGTTTTTTTGGAAAAATGGGCCACTAGATCATTGCTTCTAATTAACAATGCGAGAAAACAAAATTATCATTTGTGGATACAGTTGAGACAGCATTTTTATGGAGGTAATTACCATCATAGCACTTTATTTCCACTGCTTGGTTGCTCCACAAGGTGTCACTGAGCAAGAACAACCCTCCTGTTTCCCTTATCTGATCTGTACAAGATATTCCTATAAGCAGGCAGGTTCCATGCATCCCTTATACCTTTTAGAGCTTCACCTCCCCAATAATGTACTTATTAGCCCCCTGTAGCTTGAATGTCATTTCTTTCCTGGGAACCCTCAGTCTCTGCCCCTTCATGCCTTTCCACCCAAGCCACTACACCAGGCTTTATGAACTCTCCTATGTCACAAAAGAAAAAGAAAATATTTGCCCTAAAATAATAATTTACATTGAAACTTTGTTAGGTGAAATTCTTTATAATGAGATTTTTGAATATTGTGATTTTGTTTGTTTATTATTGGAATGAACAATTTGAATGAACACTTTCTATATGGAGATATTTGATTTGCAAGCTCCTATCCATTAAACTGCCACAGAGTCAGTGAAAAATATTTATTAATACAAAGAATTTACCAGTTTCATTCAATGCTATAGACAAAATCTGTGGTACAGTCCCACATTTGCCCACAAGACATAACTGACCAAATCCTAAGGCTGAGGCTGACCTGTGTCTCTACTTCATTCTATAATTGCTCATGGTTTTGTGGTTTCTTCCTTCAAGCTCAAAGATTCACACATTTAAGAAATGATATAATATAGTGAAATTGAAGGGTTTTTTTCTCTTTCACATAATAAGTAGGACTATTTACAACCTCAAGGAAATCATACATATATATATATATATATATATATATATATATATGTGCCTCTCAGTTTCTTCCTCACTAAAATAATTATATATTAGTCTTCCTCATGAAGTACACTAATTATATATCATTGTATCCAGTTTGCAGTTCTTACAAAAGAAACAAACCCTGTGCTATTCTGATCTTGTGCTTTTCCTGGTAGACACTGGAAGAGATAGAATCAGAGAAGTTCGGCTGGAAGGTAACCTGGTGAGTGACTTTGCCAGGGCAGCAAAGTGCATCTTTTGATGGTTTTTCTTAAAATTTTAAGGAAAACAAATGATTCAGTCTTCCTGTTGCATATATGAGCTAGGATTTTAATATCCTATTCAATTGATAGAAATATTCTTGGAATAGATATTAATGTTATGAAGACAAGAGGCAGCTTTCAAGTTTAAGAGTTGATAGTTATGAAGAGAGCATGAAGTAGATAGAGCAGGAATGAATTGGAGGTCCTAGTTCACACCCCTGGGGGCTTCATGAATTGTCAGCTAAAGAAATTGCAGGGCCTCTTCCAGACATGTTCTCTGCTTTTATAGTGATTGACAAACAAATCTGCACACATCCTACATTGGGTGTCTGTTTGGTTCAGTGTTTATGGGAGGTTGGCCATAACAAGTGGGTGCCTCTTGTCATCTAGAAGGTGCACCATACTTCAAGGAGCAGATATACAGGATGGGTTTTTCTCCAGAATCCAAAAATACTCCACAGTATCCCAGTATCCTCAGTCCATCTTCTTGGGAGAACACCAACATTTAGAGGAGAAGAATAGGACAACTGCAAAGGACACTACCTGTTTCTGAAGTGTCATGGAACATATAAAATGGATACAGTGGGAATTATGGAGGAATGTAGGAAACTTAAAATATGAAGCCAGGTAAAGGAGACTGGGAAGATGGCAGAATAAGAGGACCCTAGCTTATCTCATCCCATGAATACAATTAGTTAACACTCACATCAGCATAAGTAACTCAGAAAATGACCTGAAGACTGGGAGAACAAACTCCTCAACTAAAAGTAGAGAATAAGCCATATCAAAGAGTATAGGAAGGGTAGAGAAGCAGTGGGGAGTTAAATGGACCCATGAGCTATCCACAGTTGGGAGGAAGTGATGGCCACAGAGAGGGGGGAGAAACAGAATATCACACCAGGGAACCTCTGCTGGGAAGAAGAATCTCCATAACATTTGGCTTTGAAAGAAAGAGGGGCAGAATTTCATGAGTTATTTCAACCAGATGGACTCAAAGCATGCAATTAAAAAATCAGTGGGGTCAGTTCTAGGACAGCGTGAAGGGGATAGGAAGATGAGTCACCACCCTTAAAGAGACAGTACGACAAATAACCCACAGAGATACCAAGTAGAAGCAACAGTTTGAAAAACCCCTGGGGCATATGGGAGAGAACTATTTACTCATCTCAGAGCATGTAAAAATACACTGTATGGAATAAATAGCAGGCTAGAGGAAGTGGAGAAATGAATTAATAACCTGGAGGACAGAATAATGGAATATAATAAAGCTGAACAGGTGAGAGAAAAAAGTATGCAAAATGAGAAGAAACTTATGGAACTCAGTGATTCCATCAAGCATAATAACCTTCACATTATCAAGATCCCAGAAGAAGAGAGAAAATGGTGCAGAATATTTATTTGAAGAGATAATAGCTGGAAAATTCCCTAATCTGGGGAAGGAAACAGATATTTAGTTCCAGGAAACACAGAGATTCCCCCAACAACGTCAACCAAAAGAGGGCCATACCAAGACACATAGTAATTAAAATGTCAAAAAGGAGAAACAAAGAAAGAATTTTAAAAGTAGCAAGAGAAAAGAAGACAGTTACATCCAAGGGAAACCCCATAAGGCTATCAGTAAATTGTTCAGCAGAAACTTTGAAGGTCAGAAGAGAGCGGCAAGATATATTCAAAGTGTAGAAAAGGAAAAATCTACAGCCAAGAATATCCAGCAAGACTTATTCAGAATAGGAGATAGAGCTTCTCAGGTAAATGAAAACTAAAGGAGTTCATGACCACTAAATCAGCCATACAAGAAATGTTACAGGGGACTCTTTGAGTGAAAGGAAAGAGCATAAGTGAGAATATGAAAAGTAGGAAACACAAAAGCAGTAAAAATAAGAACATCTGTAAAAAATCAGTCAAGGATACACAAAATAAAAGGATGTAACCTATGACACCATATACTTAAAACGTGAGTGGGGAGAGGAGTAAAGAATGGATTCATACTTAAATGACCATTGACTTAATATAGACTGCTATATGCGGAAAAGTTTATATAAAAAACTAATGGTAACTACAAATCAAAAACTACTAATAGATATGCAAACAGTAAAGAGAAACGAATCCAAGTACATCACTAAAGAAAGCCAGAGATCCATGAAAGAGAGGAAGAGAAAAAAAGATCAGAGAAGAACCACAAAAACAACCACAAACAAGTAACAAAATGGCAATGGTAATAAATAACCCTTTACAATAATTACTTTAAATGTAATTTATTACTAAACACTCTAATCAAACGATATTAGGTGATGGAATGGATAAAAAAACAAGACCCGTCTATATGCTGCCTATAAGAGACTCATTCCAGAACTAAAGACACAGACAGATTAAAGTGAGGGGATAGAGAAACACTTATCATGCAAATAGATGTCAAAAGAAAGCAGGGGTAGCACTACTTATAATGACAAAGTAGACTTTAAAACAAAGATTATAGAAAGAAAAAAAGAAGGGCACTATATAATAATAAAGGGAACAATCCAACAAGTAGATATAACAATTGTAAATACTTATGCATCCAACATGGGAGCACCCAAATGCATAAAACAATTAATAATAAACATAAAGGACTCAGCTGATAGAAATACAATGATAGTTGGGGACTTTAAAACCCCACTTACACCAATGGGCATATTACCCAAACAGAAAATAAAGAAGGAAACAGTAACTTTGAATGACACACTGTACCAGAAGGATTGAGCAGATATATTCAGAAAATTATTTCCTGAGACTGCAGAATACACATTCTTTTCAAGTACACATGGAACAGTCTCCAGAATAGATCTCATATTGGGTCTTGAAATAAGTCTCAACCAATTCAAAAAAATTGCACTTTTTCTGACTACAACACTATGAAACTAGAAGTCAAACACTAGAAAAAAACCTGGAAAGACCGCAAATACAGGGAGATTAAATTACATGCTATTAAACAATGAATGGGTCAACCAAGAAATCAAACAGAAATAAAAAAAATATATGGAGGCACAGGGCGCCTAGATGGCTCAGTCAGTTAAGTGGCTGACTCTTGATTTTAGCTTAGGTCATGATCTCAGGGTCCTGGGATTGAGCCCTGTGTCAGACTGTGCACTCAGCAGGGAGTCTGCCTGAGGATACTCTCTGCCTCTCCTCTGCTGCTTCCCACGTTCATGCTCTCTCTCTCTCTCAAATAAATAAATGAAGCTTCATTTATTTAATAAAACACACATATACATATACATATATATATTTATTGAGAGAGAGAGAAATGAAATGAAAAAACAATGGCCCAAAATCTTTGGGATGCAGAAAAAGCTGTTCTAAGAAGGTAGTTTATAGCAACACAGGCCTACCTCAAGAAACAAGAAAAATCTTAAATAAAAACCTAACCTTACATCTAAAGAAGAAAGAACAAGATCAACAAACAAAGCCCAAAACCAGCAGAAGGAAGGAAGTAATAAAAGTTAGAGGAGAAATAAATGATATAGAAACTAAATAATAATAATAATAATAATAATAATAATAATAATAATAATAAAACAGAATAATGAAACCAGGAGCTTGTCCTTTGAAAATATCAACAAAATTGATAAACTTCTAGCCAGACTCATCAGAGAGAGAGAGAGAGAGAGAGAGAGAGAGAGAGAGATTAGTCAACTAAAAAAAATCAAAATGAAAGGGGTGACATAAGAATTGACACCACAGAAATAAAAAAGGTTGTAAGAGAATATTTATGCAAAGTATATGCCAACAAATTGGATGATCTAGAAGAAATGGATAAATTCCTGGAAACATATAATCTACCCAAACTGAAGCAGGAAGAAATAGAAAATGTGAACAGACTGATTACCAGCAATGAAATTGAATCAATAATCAAAAAACTCTCAACAAACAAAAGTCTAGGACCAGATGGTTTCACAGGTGAATTCTATCGAATATTTAAAGAAGAGTTAATACCTATTCTTCTCAAACTATTCCAAAATGTAGAAGAGGAAGGAAAACTTCCATATTCATTCTAAGAGAGCAGCATAATGCTAATACCAAAATCAGAAAAGTACATCACCTAAAAAAAGAAAACCGTAGGCCAATATCTCTGATGAACATAGATGCAAAAATCCTCAGCAAAATACTAGCAAACCGAATACAACAATACATTAAAAAAATCATTCACCACAAGCAAGTGGGATTTATCCCCAGGATGCAAGGGTGGTTCAATATCCATCCATCAATCAATATGATAGATCACATCAATAAGAGAAAGGGTAAGAAACATGATCATTTCAATAGCTATAGAAAAAGCATGAGTATCTGTTAATGATAGAAACTTTCAAAAAGGTAGATTTAGAGGGAACACACCTCAGCATAATAAAGGCTTTTTATGAAAACCCCATAACATCATACTCATCATAGCATCATACTCAATGGGATGAAACTGAGAGCTTTTCCCCTAAGGTCATGAACAAGACAAGGATATCCACTTTCACCATTATTATTTAGCATAGTATCACAGTAATCAGACAACAAAAAGAAATAAAAGACATCCAAATTGGAAGTAAAACTTTCAGTATTTGCAGATGACATGATGTTATATATAGAAAACCCAAAAGACTCCACCAAGAAACTACTAGAACTGATAAATAAATTCAGTACAGTCACAGGATACAAAATCAATTTACAGAAATCTGTTGCATTTCTATATGTTAACAATGAAGCTGCAGAGAAAAATTAAGAAAACACTCCCATTTATGACTGTAAATGGGATAAAAAATAATAAGATACCTAGGAATAAACTTAGCCAAAAAGGTGAAAAACCTGTACTCTGAAAACTATAAAATGTTAATGAAAGACATTGAAAGTGACATAAAGAAATGGAAAGACATCCCATGCCCATGGATTAGAAGAAAAAATATTGTTAAAATGTCTATACTACCTAAAGGAATCTACAGACTTAATGCAATATCTATTAAAATAGCAACACCATATTTCACAAAAGTGAAATATGCTTATGTCAACAAACAATTCTAAAATTTGATCCCGAATAGCCAATCTTGAAAAAGAAAAACAAATCTGGGAGCATCCCAATTCCAGACTTAAAACTATATTACAAAGCTGTAGTAATCAAAACAGTATGGTACTAGCACAAAATAGACCCATTGATCAATGGAACAGAATAGAAAGCCCAGAAATAAACCCAAAACTATATGGTCAATTAATCTCCAACAAAGCAGCAAAGAATATCCAATGGGAAAAAAGACAGTCTCTTCAACAAATGGTGTTGAGAAAACTGGACAACAACATGGAAAAGAAAGAAACTGGACCACTTTCTTACACCATACACAAAATAAACTCAAAATGAACTAAAGACTTATATGAGACCTGAAACCATAAGAGTCCTAGAAGTTAGTACAGGCAGTAATGTCTCTGACATCAGCCATAGCAACATTTTTCTAGAAGTTTCTCCTGAAGCAAGGGAAACAAAAGCAAAAATAAACTATAGGGACTATATCAAAACAAAAAGTTCCTGCACAGGAAAGGAAACAACCAACAAAACCAGCAGGCAATCCACTGAATAGGAGAAGATATTTGCTAATGATATATCTGATGAAGGATTAGTATCCAAAAAATATAAAGAACTTATACAACTCAACATCCTAAACCCAAATAATTCAATTAAAAAATAGGCAGAAGACATGAACAGACATTTCTTTGAGGAAAACAATCAGATGGCCAATAGACACATGAAAAGCTGCTCAATATCATTCATCATCAGGGAAATACAATTCAGAACTACAATGAGATATCACCTCCCATGTGTCAGAATGGCTAAAATAAAAGAACATAAGGAATAACAAGCGCTGGCAAGGATGTGGAGAAAAAGGAACGTTTGTGCACTGTTGGTGGGAATAAAAACTGTTGCAGTCACCATGGAAGACAGTATAGAGGTTCCTCAAAAAGTTACAAATAGAACTACCTTATGATCCAGTAACTGCACTACTGGGTATTTACCCCCCCAAAATGAAAACAGTAATTCCAAGAGATATATTAACCCTTATGCTTTTGGCAGCATTATTTACAATAGTCAAATTATAGAAGCAGCCCAAGAGTCCACTGATAGTTGAATGGATGAAGATGTGATATACATATGATGAAGATGTGATATACATATGATATATATAATGGGATATTATTCAGCCATAAGAAAGAATGAAATCTTGCCATTTGCAAGGATGTGGATGGATCTAAATAATATAATGCTAAATGAAATGTCAAAGATAAATACCATATGATTTCTCTCATATGTGGAATTTTAGAAGCAAAGCAAATGAGCAAAGTAAAAAACAAAAGAGAGACGAACAGAGAAACAGAGTCTTAACCATAGAGAACAAAATGATGGTTACAAGAGGAGAGGTGGGAGGGAGGATGGGTGAAATAGGTGATGGAGATTAAGGAGGGCACTTGTCATGATGAGCACCGGGTGCTGTAAGGAAGTGTTGAATCACTATAGTGTACACCTGAAACTAATATAACACTGTATGTTAACTAACTCAGGTTAAATTAAAAACTTAAATTTAAAATAAAAACTTAAAATAAAAAATACAGAATAGACAACAAGAACAACAAAAATTAACAAATCTATTAGTTTCAATTTGTTCTATGGAAAAAAGAAGAAAGTAGACTTAAATTAGTTTTGATGTAAACTGCAAAGTCTAGGGCAACCACTAATATATTGCCTTATATTATATTATTATATTATATATAACTTATATATTTATATTTCTATAAAATAGAAAATATATTAAAACATATCTGTATATATAAACAAGTATAATGGATATGCTAATAGAAGAAACAGATGGAATTATATAATGCTCAATAAAACAAGAGAAGAAAGAATAAAGGGAAAGATAAAAAGGAACAAAGATTAAGGGCAACAAGAAGAAAATTGTTATTATATGGTATATATTAATCCAACTATAACAAAAATCAATTTAAATGTGAACTGTCTAAATATAACAAAAGACAGAAATAAACAGAGTGGATGAAAAGCAAGACCCAACTATATGTTGTCTATGAAAAACCAAATTTCAATATTAAGACACAGACAAATTAAGAGGTAAATGGGGAAATATATACAAGGCTGACACAAATTGAAAGAAAACTGGAGTAGCTGTATTAATCTCAGACACAGTCAACTTTAGAACAGGAAACATTGTCAGGAATAAAGAGGGGCCTTACATAATGATAAAGGGGTCAATTCTTCAAAAACAGACATAAGAATCCTCAACGTGTATGCACCTAGCAATAGAACATTAAAATAAGTGAGGCAAAAATTGGTAGAAATGCAATGCAATATATTCACTATTATAGTTGGAGACTTCAAAATCCCTCTATTAGTAATTGACAAATCAAACAGAAAATCAGTAAGGATATAGTTAAACTGAATGGTACTATCAGTAAATGGATCTAATTGATATTTACAGGATACTTCATTCAACAATATCAGATAACACATTCTTCATAAGTTCATACGAAACATTGCCCAAGATAGACAATAACTTGGCCATAAAACACATCTCAACAAATTTAAAGAATATAAATCACACAAAATATGTTGTGAGACCATAATAGAATTAAAATAAAAATCAATGATACAAAGATAATTGGAAAACCCATAATATTTGGAGATTGAACAGTACAGTTCAAAATAATGCAAGTCAAAGAATTCTCAAAATAAAACCATATGATTACACTCATATGTGGAATTTAAGAAACAAAACAGATGAACACAGGGAAGGGAAGGAAAAATAAAATACGATAAAAACAGAGAGAGAGGTAAACCATAAGAGAATCTTAACTATAGAGAACAAACTGAGGGTTACTGTAGGGGAGGTAAGTGAGGGATGGGTAATTGGGTGATGGGCAATAAGGAGGGCACTTGATGTAATAAGCACTGGGTGTTGTATGCAACTTATGAATCACTAAACTCTACCCTGAAATTAACTAACTAACTAACTAACTAACTAACTAAATTGAATTGAATGAAAATAAAATTCCAAAATTTGTGAAATGTAATAAAAACAGTGCTTAGAGAAATGCCCATAACATTAAATAAATGTATTAGAAAAGAAGAAAGTTCTATAAACAATAATTTAAGCTTCCCCCTTAGGAACCTAGAGAAGGAAGAACACAACCCAAAATGAGCATAAGAAGACAATAAAATTTAGAGCACAAATTAATAAAACTGAAAACAGGAAAATCAAATAAAGAAAACCAACAAAAAAACCCAAAAAGTTCTTTGAGAAAATCAATAAAATTGATCCATCAAGTTTAGAGTAAACTTGAACTCATCTCTATCCAGGGACAGAACAAGTTCACAGCCACATATAGAATAATTTTCATCTGAAATTACCTGAGAACTTGATGTAGAGTGCCTCCACAACAAAAGACAATAGAGAAACTTTGAGATGGCTAGGAGAGACAGAAACTCAGTCTTGCCCAAGATGCCACCCCACGTGTGGTGACCCACAATCAAGAAAGGATTCCAAAAATATGGAACTTTTCCCTGAGGAATGAAGAACTATGCATCACATCAAGTAACTTGACCCTTGAGTCCAGCACCAGAAAAATGAGTCCCCAAACGCCTGGTTTTGAAAATCAACAGGGATTAAGTCCAGGGAAACCATAGAATGTAGAAAATGAGAACCTAATCTTAAAGGGCTCATGCATGGACCCACTCACCCTGACATCCAGGGAAAAAGCAATTGTTTAAGAGTGCCTAGACTAGGGGGCGGAGCAAGATGGTGGAGGAGTAGGAGACCAGGATTTCATCTGGTCTCAGTAATTCAGCTGAATAGGGACCAAACCATTCTGAACACCTATGAACTCAACAGGAAATCTAAGAAAAGAATAGCAACAACTCTCTGAAAGAAAAGCGACCACTTTCTGGAAGGTAGGACATGCGGAGAAGTGAATCAGAGGCAATATTCGGGAGGATAGATGGTGGGGGAGGGGGTCTCCGTTGGACGCTCCTGGCAAGTGATAGAGCTGGGGAGTACAAAATCGGAATTTTTAGAAGTCAGCACCACTGAAAGACGTTGCTCCAGTGGCTAAGCGGGGCGGTGGAACTCTCACAGGACAGTGTGGTCTCAGGACCCTCAGGGTCACAGGAAGACCGGGGATGCCTGAATGTGGCAGAATTCCCAGATATCGGAGCGGGGAAGCTGGCTGCAGAGCCGGAGCTGAAGCACAGGCTCTCAGCTCAGGGTTGCCATAAACTGTGATCCACGGCACAGTAGGTCCACTGCTCCTCCAGCAGGGACCCAACAAGCGGCAGAGCCGGGGAGAATCCCCTTCTTCCCCCAGAAGGAGCGGCACAGGAGTCCACCGCAGGGATCTGTTGGGTTTGGAGACTCCACACAGGATTGTGTGCCAGAGATAGAAATGCTTGGTCACAGGCTGGGTGAGCACGGAGTGCGGCCGGAGACCGGGGAGACAGGAGTGATTGACTGCTTTTCTCTGGGGGCACATTTAGGAGAGGGGTCCTGAGTTCTCAGCTCCTCTGGAGTGCAGATTGGGAGGCTGGCATTTTCACTTGTCCTCCAAAGCTGTACAGAAAGCTTGCAGGGAACAAAAGCTCCCGAGAACAAACCTGAGCAGATGACTTAACCCGGACCTGGCAAGGGCGGGGCAATTCCACCTCTGGCAAAGACAGTAGGGAACCATGGCAACAGACCCCTCCCCGAGAAGATCAACAAGAACAGACAGCCAAGACCAAGTTTACCGATCCATGAGAACAGCCGAACTCCAGCGGAGGGGAATACTGCACATAGAGTCCATGGCATTTTTACCATGATTCTTTAGTATTTCAAAGTTAATTTTTTTAACTGTCTTTTTTTTTTAATTTTTCTTTGTCCCTTTTTCAACCAACATCTTATCAATCCCTTTTTAAAAAATATTTTTATTTTTCATTTTTAGAGTCATATTCTATTCCTTCATAGTAGTTACCCTTATTTTTGACATATATATATAAGTTCTCTCTTTAAAATTTTGAGATACAGTTTCTTCTAACAGATCAAAATATACCATAATCTCTAGTTTATGGCTTTGTTCTAGTCTCCTGCCTGATCACATTCTCTCCCTTTTTTTTTCTTTTATTCCTCTTCTTTCTTTTTCCCTTGAAAAAGGGAGAAAGAAAAGTTTTTCTTATCTTATCATTTCCTTTTATAAAAGTTTTCATAATTTTCATCTTTACAATCATATTCCATCCCTTCATCATATCAAACCTTATTTTTGTACATATATAAGTTTTTCTTTCTTTAAAATTTTGGGAGGCACTTTCTTCTAACAGACCAAAATACACCCAAAATCTAGTATGCGGCACTGATCTATGCACCAGCCTGATATTGTTTGATCATATTCTGTTTTTTTGTTTTGTTTTGGTCTGTTTTTGTTTGTTTTTATCTTTTTCATTTTCTTTTTCTTTTTTCTTTCTTTTCCCCCAGTTTCAGGTCGTTTCTGATTTGTTTAGAGTATATTTTCTGGGCACGTTGTTAACCTGCTAGCACTTTGTTCTCTCATTCATCTATTCTCCTCTGGAAAAAATGACAAGACGGGAAAAATCACCTCAACAAAAAGAACAAGAGGTAGTACCGACTGTAAGGGACCTACTCAATACGGACATTAGTATGATGTAGAACCTAGAGTTCAGAATGATGATTTTAAAGAAACTAGCTGGCCTTGAAAAAAGCATGGAAGTTATTAGAGAAACCCTTTCTAGAGAATAAAAGAACTAAAATCTAACAAAGTTGAAATCAAAAGATATTAAGGAGATGCAATAAAAAATGGGGGCGCTAACTGCTAGGATAAATGAGGTAGAAGAGAGAGTGATATAGAAGACAAAATGATGGAAAATAAAGAAGCTGAGTAAAAGGAAGATAAACAACTACCGGATCACAAGAGCAGAATTCAAGAGATAAGCGATACCATAAAATGAAACAACATTAGAATAATTGGGATCCCAGAAGAAGAAGAAAGAGAGAAAGGGGCAGAAGGTATATTGGAGCAAATTATAGCAGAGAACTTCCCTAATTTGGAGAAGGAAACAGGCATCAAAATCCAGGAGGCACAGAGAACCCCTCTCAAAATCAATAAAAATAGATCAATACCCCGATGTCTAATAGTAAAACTTACGAGTCTCACAGACAAAGAGAAAATCCTGAAAGCAGCTCGGGAGAAGAGATATGTAACCTACAATGGTAGAAACATTAGATTGGCAACAGACCTATCCACAGAGACCTGGCAGGCCAGAAAAGACCGACATGATATCTTCAGAGCACTAAACGAGAAAATTATGCAGCCAAGAATACTATATCCAGCTAGGCTGTCATTGAAAATAAGAGGAGAGATAAAAAGCTTCCAGGACAAACTAAAACTAAAGGAAATGCAAACACGAAACTAGCCCTACAAGAAATATTGAAAGGGGTCCTCTAAGCAAAGAGAGAGCCTAAAATCAACATAGACCAGAAAGGAACACAATAATATACAGTAACTGTCACCTTACAGGTGATACAATGACACTAAATTCATATCTTTCAATAGTTACCCTGCATGTAAATGGGCTAAATGCCCCAATCAAAAGTCACAGGCTATCAGATTGGATAAAACAAGACCCATTGATATGATGTCTGTAAGAGACTCATTTTAGACCCAAAGACAACCCCGATTGAAAGTAAGGGGGTGGAAAACCATTAACCATGGTAATGGACACCAAAAGAAAGCTGGGGTGGCAATCCTTATATCAGACAAATTAGATTTTAAAACAAAGACGTTAATAAGAGATGAGGAAGGACTCTATATCCTACTTAAAGGGTCTATCCAACAAGAAGATCTAACAATTGTAAATATCTCTGCCCCTTACATGGGAACAGCCAATTATACAAGTCAACTAATAACAAAAGCAAAGAAACACATCGGCAACAATACAATAATAGTGGGGGACTTTAACACTCCCCTCACTGAAATGGACAGATCATCTAAGCAAAAGATCAACAAGGAAATAAATACTTTAAATGACACACTGGACTAAAAGGACTTCATGGACATATTCATAACATTCCATCCCAAAGCAACAGAATACACATTCTTCACTAGTGCACATGGAACATTCTCCAGAACAGATCACATCCTAGGTCACAAATCAGGGTTCAACCGGTACCAAAAGATTGGGATCATTCCCTGCATATTTTCAGACCACAATGATTTGAAACTAAAACTCAATCACAAGAGGAAAGTCGGAAAGAACTCAAAGACATGGAGGCTAAAGAGCATCCTACTAAAGAATGAATGGGTCAACCAGGAAATTAAAGAACTAAAAAAGTTTATGGAAACAAATGAAAATGAAAACACAACTGTTCAAAATCTTTGGATACAGCAAAGGCAGTCCTAAGAGGAAAGTATATAGCAATAAAAGCCTTTCTCAAGAAACAAGAATGTTCTCAAATACACACTCTAAGCCTACACCTAAAGGAGCTGGAGAAAGAACAGCAAATAAAGCCTAAACCCAGCAGGAGAAGAGAAATAATAAAGATCAGAGCAGAAATCAATGAACTAGAAACCAAAAGAACAGTAGAACAGATCAACGAAAGTAGGAGCTGGTTCTTTGAAAGAATTAAGACTGATAAACCCCTGGCCAGACTTATCCAAAAGAAAAGAGAAATGACCCAAATCAGCAAAATCATGAATGAAAGAGGAGAGATAACAACTAACACCCAAGAAATACAATTATAAGAACACATTATGAGCAACTCTATGCCAGCAAATTGGATAACCTGGAAGAAATGGATGCATTCCTAAAGATGTATCAACTACCAAAACTGAGCCAGGAAGAAATAGAACACCAGAACAGAACTATAACTACTAAGGAAATTGAAGCAGTCATCAAAAATCTCCCAAGATACAAAAGCCCAGGGCCAGATGGCTTGCCAGGGGAATTCTACCAAACATTTCAAGAAGAATTAATACCTATTCTTCTGAAACTGTTCCAAAAAATAGAAATGGAAGGAAAACTTCCAAATTCATTTTATGAGGCCACCATTACCTTGATCCCCAAACCAGACAAAGACCCCATCAAAAAGGAGAATTACAGACCAATATCCTTGATGAACATGGATGCAAAAATTCTCACCAACATACTAGCCAATAGGTTCCAACAGTACATTAAAAGGGTTATTCACCACTACCAAGTAGGAATTATCCCCGTGCTGCAAGTTTGGTTCAACGTCCACAAATCAATCAACGTGATACAATACATTAACAAAAGGAAGAACAAGAACCATATGATCCTCTCAACAGATGCAGAAAAAGCATTTGACAAAGTACAGCATCCTTTCTTGATTAAAACTCTTCAGAGTATAGGGATAGAGGGTACACACCTCAATATTATAAAAGCCATCTATGAAAAACCTACAGCGACTATCATTCTCAATGGGGGAAAACTGAGAGCTTTCCCCCTAAGGTCAGGAACTCGGCAAAGATGTCCACTATCACCACTGGTATTCAACATAGTATTGGAAGTCCTAGCCACCGCAATCAGACAACAAAAAGAAATAATGGCATCCAAATCAGCAAAGAAGAAGTCAAACTCTCACTCTTTGCAGATGATATGATACTGTATGTGGAAAATCCAAAAGACTCCACTCCAAAACTACTAGAACTCATCCAGGAATTCAGTAAAGTGTCAGGATATAAAATCAATGCACAGAACTCAGTGGCATTCCTATACACCAACAACAAGACAGAAGAGAGACAAATGAAGGAGTCGATCCTATTTAAAATTGCACCCAAATCATAAGATACCTAGGAATAAATCTAAGCAAAGAGGCAAATGATCTGTACTCAGAAAACTATAAAATACTCATGAAAGAAATTGAGGAAGATACAACGAAATGGAAAAATGTTCCATGCTCATGGATTGGAGGAACAAATATTGTGAAGATGTCAATGCGACCTAGAAAAATCTACACATTCAATGCAATTCCCATCAAAATACCATCTACTTTTTTTAAAGAAATGGAACAAATAATCCTAAAATTTGTATGGAACCAGTAGAGACCCCACAGGAATAGCCACAGGAATGTTGGGAAAGTAAAGCAAAGCTGGCGGCATCACAATTCCAGACTTCCAGCTCTATTACAAAGCTGTCATCATCAAGACAGTATGGTACTGGCACAAAAACAGACACATAGATCAATGGAACAGAATAGAGAGCCCAGAAATGGACCCTCAACTCTATGGTCAACTAATCTTCGACAAAGCAGGAAAGAATGCTCGATGGAAAAAAGACAGTCTCTTCAACAAATGGTGTTGGGAAAATTGGACAGCCACATGCAGAAGAATGAAACTGGACCATTTCCTTACACAACACACAAAAATAGACTCAAAATATTTGAAAGACATAAATGTGAGACAGGAGTCCATCAACATCCTAAAGGAGAACAGAGGCAGCAACCCCTTCGACCTCAGCCTCAGCAACTTCTTTCAAGAAAGATTGCCAAAGCAAGGGATGCAGGGGCAAAAATGAAATATTGAAACTTCATCAAGATAAAAAGCTTTTGCACAGCAAAAGAAACAGTCAACAAAACCAAAAGACAACCGACAGAATTTGAGAAGATATTTGCAAATGACATATCAGATAATGGGCTAGTATCTAAAATCTATAAAGAACTTATCAAACTCAATACCCAAAGAACAAATAATCCAATCAAGAAATGGGCAGAAGACATGAACAGACATTTCTCCAAAGAAGACATCCAAATGGCCAACAGGCACATGAAAAAGTGCTCAACATCGCTGGGCATCAGGGAAATCCAAATCAAAACCTCAATGAGAGGTCAGTCAGAATGGCTAAAATTAGCAAGTCAGGAAACAACAGATGTTGGTGGGGATGTGGAGAAAGGGGAATCCTCCTACACTGCTGGTGGGAATGCAAGCTGGTGCAACCACACTGGAAAACAGTATGGAGGTTCTTCAAAAAGATGAAAATGGAGCTACCATACGTTCCAGCAATTGCACTACCTGGTATTTACCCCAAAAATACAAGTGTAGGGATCTGAAGGGGTACATGCACCCCGATGTTTATTGCAGCAATGTCCACAATAGCCAAACTGTGGAAAGAGCCAAGTTGTCCATCGACAGATGAATGGATAAAGAAGATGTGGTATATATATATATATATATATACAATGGAATATTATGCAGCCATCAAAAGGAATGAGATCTTGCCATTTGCCTCGACGTGAATGGACCTGGAGGATGTTATGCTGAGCGAAATAAGTCAATCAGCATAAGACATATATCATATGACCTCACTGATGTGAGGAATTCTTAATCTCAGGAAACAAACTGAGGGTTGCTGGTGTGGGAGGTGGTGGGAGAGATGAGGTGGCTGGGTGATAGACATTGGGGAGGGTGTGTGCTATGGTGAGCACTGTGAGTTGTGCAAGACTTGAATCACAGATCTGGACCTCTGAAACAAATAATTCATTATATGTTAAGAAAAAATAAGAAGAAGATAGCAAGAGGGGAAGAATGAAGGGGGGAAATTGCAGGGGAGATGAACCATGAGAGACGATGGACTCTGAAAACCAAACTGAGGGTTCTAGAGGGGAGCAGGGTTTGGGGATGGGTTAGCCTGGTGATGGGTATTGGGGATGGCACGTCCTGCATGGAGCATTGTGTGTTATGCACAAACAATGAATCATGGAACACTACATCAAAAACTAATGATGTAATGTATGGTGATTAACATAACAATAAAAAATTTTAAAAAATCCTAAAAAGGGCATTGGAGAATAATGGTAATGTATGTTGTTTGTTTGTGATGGTTTCACAGATATATGCATATATTAACACTGATCAAATCGTACAATTATAAATGTATAATTAAAAAAAAAGTGCTTTGACTCCAAGTGACGGAGACCCACTTGCTAATTCTAAAGTGGCTGTTAGAGAGGCAGGAACATGAACTAACTTTCTCTGGGGATGGAAGTGCTTGTGGGAACCATTTTTTTTTTTGCAATCTTATTCTAACTAGCTGGTGATGGAGATGGCGGGTACTATTTTTGTTGCCCCCTCTTTAGCTTGCTATCACCCCCTGCAGCATCTGTGACATCATTGGGCATTGGAGCTCATCATGCCCCAATCTTCCTGTGCAGCAACAATGCCACAACCAGGCTTAAAGAGCACCCCAAGTCTCACCCACTACATGCATCCACTAAGCCACAACTAAGCAAGGTGAGCACACTCTGCCTCACCTTCCCAAAGTGGGACTGTGCCACAGTCAGTCCAGTCTAGTGTCATGTGCCCCACCCATCCTGCACTGCAGACATGGTTCATCCACAAACCGTTGGGTATACGCAGTCTGCAGGAGGGAAGTCTCTTGAGTACCTGCCTGTGGATGCCAGGGAAGACAGTGCTTCTGAACCCCACAGATCATCTCCCATATGAAACCACTCCTTCAAGACTGAAAGAGGAAACTGTTTTGCCTAATACATGTAGACAAATACAGATAGTTTGGCAAAATTAAGTGACAGAGGAATATGTTCCAAACCAAAGAACAACACAAATTAAAAAGATCTTAAGGAAATGAAGATAAGCAAACTACCCGATAAAGAGTTCCAAGTCATGGTCATAAAGATGGTCACTGAACTCAGAAGAGGAACTGATGAAATAAAAGCACAAATTGGCAAGCTGGAATACAATCAATGGCTCTCATTTAGTCAGAAAAGCAAAATGAAAAAAAAGATTTTGAAAAGTGAGGATATTTTCCCTCTCACAAAAAATAGCTTTTTCTTTGTAATTAAGAGTCTGTTTCCTGGTTTGCTTCTTCTCCCCCCACACCATGTTCATCTGTTTTGTTTCTTAAATTCCACACATGAGTGATCATATGATATTTGTCTTTCTTTGACTGACTTATTTCATGAAGGGCATTTATTGTGACAAGCATTGGGTGTATGTAAGTGATGAATTACTAAATTCCACACCTGACACTAATATTACACTGAACTATTTTATATTTACTATATTAACTAACTGGAATTTAAATAATAACTTGGAGGAAAAAAGTGAGGATATCTTAAGGGACCTCTGGGACATCAAGCATAATAACATTTGGATTATAGGGGTCCCAGAAAGAGAAGAGAGAAAAAGCACAAAAAGTATTCAAATAAATAATGGTTGAAAACATTCCTAATCTGGGGAAAGAAACAGACATCCAGTTCCAAATAAGATGAATCCAAAGAGAACCACACCAAGACATGTTAAAATTAAAATAGTAAAAGTTAAGGTTAATAGGGAATTCTAAAAGCAGTTGGAAAACCCAATTTATTATGTATAAGGGAAACCCAATAAAAATCAATAGATTTTTCAGCAGAAATTTTATGGGCCAGAGGGGAGTGGCATGGCATATTCAAAGTGTTGAAAGGAAAAAACTTCCAACCAAGAATTCTCTACTCATCAAAGTTCTATTCATAATTGAAGAAGAGAGTAAAATATTTCCAGATAAGTAAAAGCCAAAGGAGTTCATCACCAGTCTTACAAGAAATGTTAAAGGGATTTCTCTAAGTGGGAAAACGCTAAGTAATAACAAGAAAATATACAAAAGTAATAATCTCACTGGAAATGGTAAATATATAGTAAAGGTAGTGGATTAATCACTTATAAAGGAAGTATGAGAGTCAAGACAAAAGTACTAAAATTAAAATAGTTAAGTAATGCATAAAATAAATAGATGTAAAAATGTGTCATCAAAAATATAAAGTGTGTGTCTATTAGCCATTTGTATGTCATCTTCAGAGAAGTGTCTGTTCATATCTTCTGCCCATTTTTTTACTTGATTATTTGTTTTTTTGGGTGTTGAGTTTGAGAAGTTCTTTATAGAACTTGGATACCAGCCCTTTATCTCTAGTGTCATTTGCAAATATCTTCTCCTATTCTGTGGGTTGCCTCTTTGTTTGGTTGACTGTTGTTTTTTTTTGCTTTGTTTTGTTTTGTTTTGTTTTTTGCTGTGCAGAAGGTTTTTATCTTGATGAAGTCCCAAAAGTTCATTTTTGTTTTTGTTTCACTAGCTTTCGGAGATGTATCTTGAAAGAAGTTGCTGTGGTCAATGTCAAAGAGGTTATTGCCTATGTTCTCCTCTAGGATTTTGATGGATTCCTGTCTCACATTGAGGTCTTTCATCCATTTTGAGTTTATCTTTGTGTACAGTGTTAGAGAATGGTCGAGTTTCATTCTGCATGTGGTTGTCCAATTTTCTCAGCACCATTTATTGAAGAACTGTCTTTTCTTCTATTGCATATTTTTTCCTGCTTTGTTGAAGATTATTTGACCATAGAGTAGAAGGTCCATATCTGGGTGCTCTATTCTGTTCCATTGGTCTATATGTCTGTTTTTGTGTCAGTACCATGCTATCTTGATGATTACTGCTTTGTAATATAGCTTAAAATCAGGCAATGTGATGCCCCCAACTTTGTTTTTCTTTTTCAACATTTCCTTGGTGATTCAGGGTCTTTTCTTTTCTTTTTTTTTTTTTAAAGATTTTATTTATTTTTTTGAGAGAGAGAATGAGATATATAGAGAGAGAGCATGAGGGTCAGAGGGAGAAGCAGACTCCCTGCTGAGCAGGGAGCTCAATGCGGGACTTGATGCTAGGACTCCAGGATCATGACCTGAGCTGAAGGCAGTCACTTAACCAACTGAGCCACCCAGCTGCCCGATTCGGGGTCTTTTCTGATTCGATACAAATTTTAGGATTGTTTGTTCCAGACTTTGAAAAATGTCATTGGAATTTTGATTGGGATAGCATTGAAGGTATAGATTGCTCTGGGTAGCATAGATATTTTAACAATGTTTATTCTTCTGATCCATGAGCATGGAATGTTTTTCCATCTTTTTGTGTCTTCTTCAATTTCTTTTCATGAGTGTTCTGTAGTTCCTACAGTATACATCCTTTACCTCTTTGCTTAGGTTTATTCCGAGGTATCTTATGGTTTTTGGTGCTATTGTAAATGGAATTGTTTTTCTAATTTCTCTTTCTATAGTTGCATTGTTAGTGTATAAGAAAGCAACTGATTTCTGTGCATTGATTTTGTATCCTGGCACATTATTGAATTGCTGTATGTGTTCTAGTAATTTGGGGGTGGAGTCTTTTGGGTTTTCCACATAAAGTATCATGTAATCTGCAAAAAGAGAGAGTTTTACTTCTTCTTTGCCAATTTGAATAGCTTTTATTTATTTTTGTTGTCTGATTGCTGTTGCTAGGACTTCTAGTACTATGTTGAACAATAGTGCCAAGAGTGAGCATCCTTGACATGTTCCTGATCTTAAGGGAAAGGCTCTCAGCTTTTCTCCATTAAGGATGATATTTGATGTGGGTTTTTCATAGATGGATTTTATGAACTTGAGGAATGTTCCCTCTATCCCTATACTCTGAAGAGTTTTCATCAAGAAAGGATGCTGTATTTTGTCAAATGCTTTTTCTGCATCAATTGAGAGGACCATATGGTTCTTCTCTCTCCTCTTATTAATGTGTTCTATCACACTGATTGGTTTGCAAATGTTGAACCACCCTTGCAATTCAGGTATAAATCCCACTTGGTTGTGGTGGATGATCCTTTTAATGTATTGTTATATCATATTAGCTAGGGTTTTGTTGAGAATTTTGGAATCCATATTCATCAGGGATATCAGTCTGAAATTCTCCTTTTGATGGGGTCTTTGCCTGGTTTGGAGATTAAGATAATGCTTATCATCATTAGCCATCAAGGAAATTCAAATCAAAACCACATTGAGATACCACCTTACACCAGTTAGAATGGCAAAAATTGACAAGGCAAGAAACAACACATGTTGGAGAGGTTGTGGAGAAAGGAGAATCCTCTTATACTGTTGGTGGGAATGCAAGTTGGTACAGCCACTTTGGAAAACAGTGTGGAGATGCCTCAAAAAATTAAATATAGAGCTACCCTATGACCCAGCAATTGCACTCCTGGGTATTTACCCCAAAGACACAGATGTAATGAAAAGAAGGGCCATATGCCCCCCAATGTTCATAGCAGCAATGTCCACAATAGCCAAACTGTGGAAAGAGCCTAGATGCCCTTCCACAGATGAATGGATAAAGAAGATGTGGTCCATATATACAATGGAATATTACTCAGCCATCAGAAAGGATGAATACCCAACTTTTACATCAACATGGATGGGATCACAGGAGATTATGTTAAGTGAAATAAGTCAAGCAGAGAAAGTCAATTATCATATGGTTTCACTTATTTGTGGAAATAAGGAATAGAATGGAGGATATTAGGAGAAGGAAGTGAAAAATGAAGTGGGGGGAATCGGAGGGAGAGATGAACCATGAGAGACTATGGACTCTGTGACACAAACTGAGGGTTTTAGAGGGAAATGGGGTGGGTGGATGGGTTAGCCTGGTGATCAGTATTAAGGAGGGCATGTACCGCATGGAGCACTGGGTGTTATACAAAAACAATGAATCGGGATCACCACATCAAAAACTAATGTATTGTATGGCGACTAACATAACATAATAAAATTTAAAAAATACATAAAATGTGGTAGGGCTAAAAATATAAAGCTTTAAAATGTATTAAATTCCCATATTATTATTGTATTATTATCAACTAGTTCCTTTATGTTTGTTATTAATTGTTTTTTATATTTGTGTGCCTCCATGTTGGGAACATATATCCTTACAATTGTTAGATCTTCTTGTTGAATAGTGTTAAAATTTAAGTTATTATCAACTTAAAAGGGACTGTAATATTTATATATTTTCATAATATTTAATATATAAATATATCATCATATTTTATATATAATATTTATGTTATATATTTATTTATATTATGTATTTATATATAAAATATAAATATATATCATCATATTTATATATATGATGTTATATGTGAACCTGATGATAATCATGAAGAATAAAAGACTTGTAGAAAATACACAAAAGCAAATGAGGAAGGAATCTAAATGTAACACTAAAGAAAGCAGTCAAACCATTAGGGAAGAGAGAAAAAGAAGAAAGAAAAAGAGAGGGACTTCAAAAATAGAAAACAATTCACAAAATGGTAATAACTACAGACCCTCCAATAATTACTTTAAATGAAAATGGACTAAATTAAACAAAGGACATGGAGTGACTGAATGGATTTAAAAAGTAAGAACCATCTATATGCTGCCTATAAGAGATTAACTTCAGAAGTAAGGACAGGGGCACCTGGGAGGCTCTGTTGGTTGTGTCTGACTGTTGATTTTGGCTCGGGTCATGATCTCAAGGTTGTGAAATTGAGCTCCACATGGGGTTCTGTGCTGGGTGTGGAGCCCCCTTGGGATTCTCCCTCTCCCTTTGACCCTCCCCCAACCCCAGCTCTCTCTTGCTCTCTCTTCCTAAAGAAAAAAAAAAAGTAAGAATGAAGAGAAGTTGAATGAAAGGAAAGCTGGTATAGCTATACTCATGTTAGTCAAAAGAAACTCTAAAACAGACTATAATAAAAGTCAAAGAAGGGTACTATATAATGATAAAAGGGTTGATCAAGCAAGAGGAGGCAATTCATGCAAATATATATATATGCACTCAACATAAGATAACCAGGATATATAAAGCAAATATTAACAGACCAAACGGGACAAGTTAAAAGTAATACAATACTAGCAGGGGACTTTAACAGCCCACTTATAGTAATAGATAGATAGATCGTTCAGACAGAAAATCAATAAGAAAATATTAGTCTCAAAAGACATTAGATCAGATGGATTTAATAGATAAATACAGAATATTCCAACCCAAAGTAGCAGAATAAACATTCTTCTCAAGTTCACATGGGGCATTCTCTATGATAGGTCACATGTTGGGCCACAAAGAAATCTTAATAAATTCAAGAAGATTGAAATCATATCAAGCATCTTCTCAGAATTCAATGGTCTTTAATAAAAATAGAAATCAGTTACAATATGAAAACGGGAAAAAACACAAAAATCATGGAGAATAAACAATATGTTACTCATCAACCAACAGGTCTTCAAAGAAATCAAAAGAGAAATAAAAAAAAAATACCTAGAGACAAATGACAACAGAAATACAACATACAGAAATCCATGGAATGCAGCAAAAGCTGTCCTAAGAAGGAAGTTAATAGCAATGCAGACCTACCTCAAGAAACAAGAAAATTTCTAATAAACACTTTAACCTTGCACCTAAAGGAATTGGATAAAGAAGAACAAACAAAATGTAAATTAGTAGTAAGAAGAAAATAATAAAGATCAGAGTGGAAATAAAAGAAATAAAGACTAAAAAGACACTGAAAAAATCAATAAACCTAAGAGCTGTTTCTTTGAAAAGATAAAATTGACTAACATTTAGCCAGACTCATGAAGAAAAAAAGAGAAGTTTCAAGTAAATAAAATCAGAAAGAAAGAGCAGAAGTTATCATTGACATCACAGAAACACAAAGGACCATAAGACTACTATGAACAGTTATGTGCTGAAAAAATCAACAATGTAGAAGAAATGGATAAATTCCCAGAAACATACAATTTTCCCAGACTGAATCAGGAAGAAATAGAAAGCCTGAATATCCTAGTTACTAGTAAGGAAATTGAATTAGTAACAACAACAACAAAAATCTCACAACATGCAATAGTCCAGGACCAGATGACTTCATGGTGAATTCTTCCAAACATTCAAAGAAAGATTCAATATATATCCTTCTAAACTTGTTCAAATAATTGAAGAGGAAGGGATGCTTTCAAACACATTTTATGAGACCAACATTACATTGATACCAACACTAGACAAGGACATCACATAAAAAGAAAATTACAGGTCAATATTGTTGATGAAAAAAGATGCAAAATCCTCAAGAAAATACTAACAAACCAAATTCAACAATAACTTAAAAGATCATACACCATGATCAAGTGGATTTATTCCATCAAACATGATTGACTTTAAGTTATACTACAAAGCTAAAGTAATCAAAACAGTATGGTACTGACACAAAAACAGATGTACAGGTCAATGGAACAGAACTGAGAGCCCAGAAATCAACCCACACATATACAATTAATTTATGACAAAAGAGCCAAGAAGATAGAGTGTAGAAATGGGATAAGTGGTCAGCCATATGCAAAAGAATGAAAGTAGACTACTATCTCACACCATACACAAAATTTAACTAAAAATGGATTAAAGAATTGAATATAAGACCTGAAACCATAAAATATGTAGAAGAAAACATAGGCAATAATCTCCTTGACATTTGACTTAGAGATGTTTTGTGGATCTGACTCCAAACGCAAGGGAAACAAAAGCAAAAATAAACAAGTGGGACTATATCAAATTAAAAGCCTTCTGCACAGCAGAGGAACTCATCAACAAAATGAAAAGGAAAACTGCCAAATGGGAGAAAATATTTACAAATCATGCATCTGATAAGAAGTTAATATTAAAAATATATAAAGACTCCTACAACTCAAGAACAAGAAAACAAATTACCTGATTAAAAAATGGGGAGAAGAGTGGGTGGAGCAAGATGGCAGAGGTGTAGGAGACCTAGATTTCGTCTGGTCTCAGGAATTCAGATAAATAGGGATCAAACTGTTCTGAACACCTACGAACTCAAAAGGAGATCGAAGAAGAGAGTAGCAACAACTCTCTGAACAGAGAAGCAACCACTTACTGGAAGGTAGGATGTGCAGAGGAGTGAATCTGAGGTGATATTCGGGAGGATAGAAGGCGGGGGAGGGGGCCTCCGTCGGCCGCTTCTGGCAAGTGATAGAGCAGCAAAGCACAAAATCGGAACTTTTAGAAGTTGGATCCACTGAGGGATGTCGCTGCAGTGGCTAAGCGGGGGGTGGAATCCTCCCGGGACAGTGTGGTCTCAGGACCCTTGGGGTCACAGAAAGACCGGGGGTGCCTGAGTGCAGCAGAGCTCCCAGGTATCGGAGCGGGGAAGCCGGCTGCAGAGACGGAGCCGAGGCGCGGGCTCTCAGCTCAGGGTTGCCATAAACCGTGATCCGCGGCCCAGTCAGACCACTGCTCCTCCAGCAGGGACCCAACAAGCGGCAGAGCCGGGGAGACTCCCCTTTCTCCCCTGGGAGGAGCGGCACGGGAGTGCACTGCAGGGATCTTCTGGGTTTGGAGACTCCACACGGGGTCGGGTGCCAGAGATAGAAATGCTCGGTCACAGGCTGGGTGAGTACGGAGTGTGGCCGGAGACCGGGGAGACGGCAGTGACTACTGTTCTCTGTGGGCGCACTGAGGTGCGGGGCCCCGAGTTCTCAGCTCCTCCGGGTGGAGATTGGGAGGCCACCATTTTCGCCCTGGTCCTCCAAAGCTGTACCGAGAGCTTGCAGGGAACAAAAGCTCCTGAGAGCAAACCCGAGCAGCTTGCTTAGCCCGGACCGACAAGGGTGGGGCAATTCCGCCTCCGGCAAAGACATTTGGAAACTACGGCAACAGGCCCCTCCCCCAGAAGATCAGCACGAACAGCCAGCAAGCCAAGACCAAGTTTACTGATCAAGGAGAACAGGAGAACTCCAGCGCTGGGGGAATACTGCACATAGAATTCATGGCTTTTTTTTACCATGATTCATTAGTTCATCAAAGTTAATTTTTTAAACTGTTTTTTTTTTAATTTTTCTTTTTCCCTTTTTCAACCAACATCTTATCAATCACTTTTTAAAAAAAAAACACTTTTTATTTTTCATTTTTAGAGTCATATTTTATCCCTTCATAGTAGTTACCCTTATTTTTGACATATATATATAAGTTGTTCTCTCCTAAAATTTTGAGATACAGTTTCTTCTAACAGATAAAAATATACCCTAAATCACTAGTGTACGGCTTTGTTCTAGTCTCCTGCCTGATCACATTTTTCTCTTTCTTTTTTAAATCCTCTTTCTTTTTTCCAACAACTTCTTATCTTATCAATTCCTTTTATAAAATCTTTTATAATTTTCATCTTTACAGTCATCTTCCATCCCTTCATTTATCAACCCTTATTTTGTACATATATGTCTTTCTTCCTTTAAAATTTTAGGAGGCATTTTTTTCTAACAGACCAAAATAAGCCCAAAATCTAGTGTGTGGCACTGATCTATGCACCAGCCTGATCATATTTGATCATATTCTGCTTTTTTTGTATTGTTCTGTTTTTGTTTTTATCTTTTTTTTCCTCTTTCTTTCCCTTTCTTTTCCCCTGGTTTCAGGTCTTTTCTAATTTGTATACAGTATATTTGCTGGGCACATTGTTAACCTGTTAGCATTTTGTTCTCTCATTCATCTATTCTCCTCTGCACAAAATGACAAGATGAAAAAAAATCACCTCAGCAAAAAGAACAAGAGGTAGTACCGTCAGCCAAGGACCTACTCAATACGGACATTAGTACGATGTCAGACCTAGAGGTCAGAATCATGACTTTAAAGATACAAGCTAGGCTTGAAAAAAGCGTGGAAGTTAATAGAGAAATGCTTTCTGGAGAAATAAAAGAACCAAAATCTAACCAAGTCGAAATCAAAAAGGCTATTGATGAGGTGCAATTAAAATGGGGGCACTAACTGCTAGGATAAATGAGGCAGAAGAGAGAATCAGCGAATAGAAGACCAAATGATGGAAAATAAAGAGGCTGAGAAAAAGAGAGAGAAACAACTACAGGATCACGAGGGCAGAATTCGAGAGATAAGTGATACGATAAGACGAAACAACATTAGAATAATTGGGATCCCAGAAGAAGAAGAAAGAGAGAGAGGGGCAGAGGTATATTGGAGCAAATAATAGCAGAGAACTTCCCTAATGTGGGGAAGGAAACAGGCATCAAAATCCAGGAGGCACAGAGAACCCCTCTCAAAATCAATAAAAATAGGTCAACACCCCGAATCTAATAGTAAAACTTACGAGTCTCAGAGACAAAGAGAAAATCCTGAAAGCAGCTCGGGAGAAGAGATATGTAACCTACAATAGTAGAAACATTAGATTGGCAACAGACCTATCCACAGAGACCTGGCAGGCCAGAAAGGACTGGCAAGATATCTTCAGATATCTTCAGAGACATATTTTCTCGTTTAGTGAAACGAGAAAAATATGCAGCCAAGAATACTATATCCAGCTAGGCTGTCATTGAAAAGAGAAGGAGAGATAAAAAGCTTCCAGGACAAACAAAAACTAAAGGAATTTGCAAACACGAAACCAGCCCTCCAAGAAATATTGAAAGGGGTCCTCTAAGCAAAGAGAGAGCCTAAAAGCAGCATAGATCAGAAAGGAACAGAGACAATATACAATAACAGTCACCTTACAGGCAATACAATGGCACTAAATTCATACCTTTCAATAGTTACCCTGAATGTAAATGGGCTAAATGCCCCAATCAAAAGACATAGGCTATTGGATTAAATTGATTGGATTGGATTAAAAAACAAGATCCATCAATATTCTGTCTGCAAGAGACTCATATTAGACCCAAAGTCACCCTCATATTGAAAGTGAGGGGATGGAAAACCATTTACCATGCTAATGGACACCAAAAGAAAGCTGGGGTGGCAATCCTTATATCAGACAAATTAGATTTTAAAACAAAGACTGTAATAAGAGATGAGGAAGGACACTATATCCTACTTAAAGAGTCTATCCAACAAGAAGACCTAACAATTGTAAACATCTATGCCCCTAACGTGGGAGCAGCCAATTATATAAGGCAATTAATAACAAAAGCAAAGAAACACATTGACAATAGTGCAATAATAGTGGGGGACTTTAACACCCCCCTGACTGAAACGGACAGATCATCTAAGCAAAAGATCAACAAGGAAATAAAGACTTTAAATGAAACACTGGACCGAATGGACTTCACAGACATATTCAGAATATTCCATCCCAAAGCAACGGAATACACATTCTTGTCTAGTGCCCAGGGAACATTCTCCAGAATTGATCACATCCTAGGTCACAAATCAGGTCTCAACTGGTGCCAAAAGATTGGGATCATTCCCTGCATATTTTCAGACCACAATGCTTTGAAACTAGAACTGAATCACAGGAGGAAAGTCGGAAAGAACTCAAATACATGGAGGCTAAAGAACATCCTACTAAAGAATGAATGGGTCAACCAGGAAATTAAAGAAGAATTTAAAAATTTCATGGAAACCAATGCAAATGAAAACACAACTGTTCAAAATCTTTGGGATACAGCAAAGGCAGTCCTGAGAGGAAAGTATATAGCAATACAAGCCTTTCTCAGCAAACAAGAAAGGTCTCGAATACACAACCTAACCCTACACCTAAAGGAGCTGGAGAAAGAACAGCAAATAAAGCCTAAACACAGCAGGAGAAGAGAAACAATAAAGATCAGAGCAGAAATCAATGAACTAGCAACCAAAAGAACAGTAGAACAGATCAACAAAACTAGGAGCTGGTTCTTTGAAAGAATTAACAAAATTGATAAACCCCTGGCCAGACTGATCAAAAAGAAAAGAGAAAGGACCCAAATCAACAAAATTATGAATGAAAGAGGAGAGATCACAACCAACACCAAAGAAATACAAACAATTATAAGAACATATTATGAGCAACTCTATGCCAGCAAATTAGATAACCTGGAAGAAATGGGTGCATTCCTAGAGATGTATCAACTACCAAACTGAACCAGGAAGAAATAGAAAACCTGAACAGACCTATAACCACTAAGGAAATTGAAGCAGTCATCAAAATTCTCCCACGAAACAAAAGCCCAGGGCCAGATGGCTACCCAGGGGAATTCTATCAGACATTTAAAAGAATTAATATCTATTCTCCTGAAACTGTTCCAAAAAATAGAAATGGAAGGAAAACTTTCAAACTCGTTTTATGAGGCCAGCATTACCTTGATCCCTGAACCAGAAAAAGACCTCGTGAAAAAGGAGAATTACAGTCCAATATCCTTGATGAACATGGATGCAAAAATTCTCACCAAAATACTAGCCAATAGAATCGAACAGTACATTAAAAGGATTATTCACCACGACCAAGTGGGATTTATCCCTGGGCTGCAAGTCTGGTTCAACATTTGCAAATCAATCAACGTGATACAATACATTAACAAAAGAAAGTGCAAGAATTATATGATCCTCTCAATAGATGCAGAAAAAGCATTTGACAAAGTACAGCATCCCTTCTTGATCAAAACTCTTCAGAGTATAGGGATAGAGGGTACCTACCTCAATATCATAAAAGCCATCTGTGAAAAACCTACAGCGAATATCATTCTCAATGGGGAAAAGCCGAGAGCTTTTCCCCTAAGGTCAGGAATGCGGCAGGGATGTCCACTCTCACCACTGCTCTTCAACATAGTATTAGAAGTCCTAGCCATAGCAATCAGACAACAAAAAGAAATCCAAGGCATCCAAATCGGCAAGGAGGAAGTCAAACTCTCACTCTTTGCAGATGATATGATACTGTATGTGGAAAACCCAAAAGACTCCACCCCAAAACTGCTAGAACTCATACAGGAATTCAGTAATGTAGCAGGATATAAAATCAGTGCACAGAAATCAGTGGCATTCCTATACACCAACAACAAGACAGAAGAGAGACAAATCAAGGATTCGATCCCATTTACAATTGCACTCAAAACCATAAGACACCTAGGAATAAATTTAACCAAAGAGGCAAAGGATCTGTACTCAGAACTATAAAATACTCATGAAAGAAATTGAAGAAGACACAAAGAAATGGAAAAACGTTCCATGCTCATGGATTGGGAGAACCAACATTGTGAAGATGTCCATGCTACCTAGAGCAATCTACACATTCATTGCAATCCCCATCAAAATACCATCCACTTTTTTCAAAGAAATGGAACAAATAATCCTAAAATTTGTATGGAACCAGAAGAGACCCCGAATTACCAGAGGAATCTTGAAAAAGAAAACCAAAGCTGGCGGCATCACAATTCCGGACTTCCAGCTCTATTACAAAGCTGTCATCATCAAGGCAGTATGGTACTGGCACAAAAACAGACACGTAGATCAATGGAACAGAATAGAGAGCCCAGAAATGGACCCTCAACTCTATGGTCAACTTATCTTTGACAAAGCAGGAAAGAATATCCAATGGCAAAAGACAATCTCTTCAACAAATTGTGTTGGGAAAATTGGACAGCCACATGCAGAAGAATGAAACTGGACCATTTCCTTACACCACACACAAAAATTGACTCCAAATGTTTGAAAGACCTAAAGAAGATGTGGTATATATTCACCATGGAATATTATGCAGCCATCAAAATGAATGAGATCTTGCCATTTGCAATGATGTGGTTGGAACTAGAGGGTGTTATGCTGAGTTAAGTAAGTCAATCAGAGAAAGACATGTATCATATGACCTCACTGATATGAGCAATTCTTAATCTCAGGAAACAAACTGAGGTTTGCTGGAGTGGTGGGGGGTGGGAGGGATGGGGCGGCTGGGTGATAGACACTGGGGATGGTATGTGCTATGGTGAGAGCTGTGAACTTTGCAAGACTGTTGAATCACAGATCTGTACTTCTGAAACAAATAATGCAACATATGTTAAGAAAAAAGAAAAAGAAGAAGATAGCAGGAGGGGAAGAATAAAGGGGATTAAGTCAGAGGGGGAGACGAACCATGAGAGATGATGGACTGAAAAACAAACTGAGGGTTCTAGAGGGGAGGAGGTAGCGGGATGGGTTAGCCTGGTGATGGGTATTAAAGAGGGCACATTCTACATGGAGCACTGGGTGTTATGCACAAACAATGAATCATGAAACACTACATCACAAACTAATGATGTCATATATGGTGATGAACATAACAATAAAAAAATTAAAATAAAAAATAAAAAAAATGGGGAGAAGAACTGAATACACATTTTTTTCCAAAGAAAACCTACAGATGCCCAACAGGCACATAAAAAAATGTTTGATATCACTAATTATTAGTGAAATGCAAATCAAAAGTCCAGTGAAATATCACCTCACAACTGTTAGAATGGCCATTAATAAAGAGACAAAAAAAGAGAGGATGTAGAGAAAATGGAACCCTTGTACACTGTTGATGGGATTGTAATTTGGTGCAACTACTACGGAAAACAGTAGGAAGCATCCTCAAAAAACTAAGGATAGAACTGTTGTATGATCAATTTGTATGTTCAACTACTGCGTATTTACCTAAAGAATACAAAAACATTATATCAAAAAGATATTTGAACTCCTCTGTTAATTACAGAATTATTTATAGTAGCCAATATATGGAAACAATCTAAATGTCTATGAATGGATGAATGGGTAAAGAAGATGGGATAGATAAATAAATAATAGATGATAGATTATAGATAGATAGATAGTTGGATAGATATATAGCTAGCATGCACACACACACACACACACAGTGGAAAACTACTAAGCCATAAATAAAGAATGAAATCTTGCCATTTGCAATAACATGGATAGACCTTGAAGGTATTATGCTAAGTGAAATAAATCAGAAGGAGAAAGTACAGAACTCTATGGCTTTATTCATATATGGAATCTAAAAGAGTGAACAAATAATTAAAAAACAAAAATAAACTCATAGATACAAAGAATAGATCAGGGGTTGAGGGGTAAGCAAAATAGGTGAAGGTGGTCAATTGTAGGGTGATGGATGGTAACTAGACTTTTGCAGGTGATCACTTTGTTGTGTATACAGATGTAAAATTATGCTGCACACCTGAAACTTATATAATAAAAATAAATAAATTAAACATCAGAACATAAAGTACAAAAAATGATTGATAAATCTCAACCCAGGATAACCAAAAAAAGAGAGAAAGAAAGAAAGAAAGAAAGAAAGAAAGAAAGAAAGAAAGCAAGCAAGCAAGCAAGCAAGAAAGAAAGAAAGAAAGAAAAAGATAAAGAAAGAAAGAAAGAACAGAAATTACTAACATCAGAAATGAAAAAGGGACATTACTACTGATGGCATGGATAATGAAGGAATATTATGAACAACTCTTTGCCCACCGGTTTGATTAGATGAAATGGACCAATTCCTTGCAAAACACAATCTATCAAAACTCACAAAGGAAAACAGATAATCTGAATAGGTTTATATCTATAAAAAATTACACCAATAATTAATAACATTCCAAAATAGAAAGCACCAGACCCAGATGCATTCACGGGTAAATTCTTTCAAACATTTAAAAAAATTATTCCAATTTTGTAAAATCTACCCCAGAAAATAAAGGCAGAGGAAATAATTCATTCTATGAGCAACATTCCTAATACAAAGACATTAAAAGAAAGGAAAACCACATATCTCTCATGCATACACATGAAAAAATACTCAACAACATATCAGCAAAATGAATCAAACCGTGTATTAAAAATATACTCCATGACCAAATATGATTTATCCTACATGTGTGGTGCTGGTTCAATATTCAAAAATCAATTATTGGAATCCATCACTTCAACTATCTAAAGAAGAAAAATCATACAATCATATCAAACTACAAGATTGACAAGAACATTATTTGACAAATTCAGCACCCATTCATGATAAAAAAAAGGGGGGCACTGAGAAAACTAAGAATGGAAGAATTCCTCAATTGATGGAGACCATTCTGCAAAAACTTACAGATGACATTATGCTTAATGGTGAGAAAGTAAAGTACTAACCAGGCCTGACCCTGCTTAGCTTCCGAGATCAGACGAGATCGGGCGTATTTAGGGTGGTATGGCCGTAGGCAGAAAGTAAAGGCTTTATGCCTAAGATCAGGAACAAGGCAAGGATGTCCCCTCTGACCACTTTTATTCAACATTGTACAGTATGTCCTACTTAATACAATAAGAAAAGAAAATAACATAAAAGGCATACATATTTGGAAAGAGGAAATAAAACTGTGTTTGTTCACAGATAAAATGATTAAATATATAGAAAATCCCAGGGAATTGATAAACACAAACACAAACACAAAAAGAAATTACTGAAACTAGGTAATTCTAGCAAGGTTGAGGATACAAGGTTAATATAAAAAATCTTCTATACCAGAAATGAATCTTAGAAACTTGAATTTAAAAAGACTATTGTTTACATTAGTGACCCCCCAAACTAAGTACATGTGAATAAATATAACAAAATATTTGTAATAGCCATATGAAGAAATCAATAAATTCAAATAAATGGAGACGTATTCCATGTTTATGGAAGGAAGACAATATTGTTGATGTCAGTTCTTTCCCTCTCAATCTATAGATTTAATGCTTCCCAATAAAAATTCAGGCAGCTATTTTGTGGTTATTGACAAGCTGATTCTAAAGTTTATGTAGAAAGTCAAAGGCCCAGAGCAGTTAACACAATTTTGAAGAACAAAATTGGAAAACTGACACTATCTTACTTCTAGAATTACAATAAAGCTACAACAATCAGTATAGTATGTTATTGGTGAAAGAATAGACAAATAGATCAATGGAACAGAATAGATAGCCCAGAAACAGACCTACACAAATATAGTCAACTGATCTTTAAGGAGCAAAGGCACTTTAATGGAGAAAGGCTAGTCTTTTCAACAAATGATGCTGGGACAAATGGATATTTGCATGCAAAATATAAATTTAGACACTGACCTTTGACAAAAATTAACTCAAAATTGGTCATAAGCCTAAATATAAAATACAAAGCCATAAAACTCCTGGAAAATAACATAAAAGCAAATCAAGTTGATTTTGAGTTTGGTAATGCCTTTATAGATAAAAGCACAGTCCATGAAAGAAAAAAATTGATAAACTGGACTTCATTAAAATTAAAAATTTCTGCTCTGTGAAAGACACTGTTAAGAGAATGAAAAGATAAGACACTGATTGTGAAAAAATCTTTGAAAAGTACATACCTGATAAAATACTTATATTCAAAAAATATAAAGAACTCTTCAAACTTAAGAAAACTGAATTAAAAAGTGGGAAAAATTTGAACTAATACCTCACTATAGAAGATATACAGATGGCAAACAGACATATAACAAGATGTTCAATATCATTTGTCTTTAAAGAATTACAAATTAAAACAACATTAAGATAGCACTACAAACCTTTTAGAATGTTTAAATAAAAAAATGTGACAACATCAAATGCTAGTGAGGATGTGCAGCAGCAGGAACTCTTATTCATTGCTCAGGGGAAAACAAAATGGTAGTCACTTTGAAAGTGTTTGGCAGTTTTCGTACCATGTTAAATATAGTTTTACCATACAATACAGCAATATTGTACCCACCTATTGTCTCAAATGAGTTGAAAACTTATGTCCATAAAGAACCCTAAACATTAATATTTACAGCAGGTTTATATGTAATTGCCCAAACTGGAAGCATTCAGAATGTCCCTTAATAGGTGAATGGTAAATACACAGTTTTAATTCACATAATGGAGTATTACTCAGAAATAATAACAAGTTGTATTATGAAGGATATGGAAGAACATTAAATGCATAATTCTAAGTGAAAGAAACTAATCTGGAAAGGCTACTTACAATATAATGCCAATCAAATGACATTCTGGAGAAATCATAACTCTGGAGACAGATTTTAGGTCAGTGACTCCAGTGGTTTGGGGGAGGGAAGTGTATTATAGGGGAGTTTTAGAACAGTGAAGCTATTTTGTTTGAAACTATAATTGGTGGATAGCTTTTATCATGTAGTCGTCAAAACCATAGAATGTGCAATATGAACTGTGCACCCTACTGTAAACTATGGACATTAGACATAATAATATATCTATAATTATTCATCAATTGTAACATATGTACCACCTTAATGCAAGGTGTTAGTAGTACAGAAAATTGTGATAGGAAGGGAGAGGGTATATGGAATCTCTCTGTACCCTTTGCTCAATTTTCTGTAAACTTAAAACTGCTCTAAAAATAAAATCTATTAATTAAAATGAAGTTTATTCTAAAGGCATAGTTTTAATTATTTTTATATCAAATGCCTCTTTTTTGTTTATTTTATCTTCTCCTTTGAAAAGGGGTATGCAAGAACTGAACGTATGCATATGGACCAACCAGTAGGCCTGAAAATGGATGCAGACTGTTGAGAATAGGGGCAGAGTACTGCTTGGGAGGAGAGCAAGGGAGAAGTTTTACTGGGATTGCTGTTTATATGAGCAGGGGCTTGGAATTAAATATGCTTTTGTTAGGATTTTTCCCTCCAGTATTCTCCAGGATTAGATCCATTTATTATTGTTTGTGCATCTGTCTTTTCCTTATGTTGAGTTCAGCAGTGGTCTCTGCTGGTGATAAGTCAGTCAACAGTAGCCCCTAGGGCTCTACACATTTCCTCCATCCCTGCAAGCAAGGCTGTGTTTCTCTTGAGGTTGCTCCTTGAAGAGCCTTAGCTTGCTTTGGGAACACCTCTGAGTAGTAAAAGTTCTCCATTGTATGGGAAATGGCCTGGGAGCTAGGGAGGGAGACAATTCTGGAGGGAACCCATGGGAAAGAAAAATAACTCTGTCTTATGATTCCCATGACCTGGTTCTCATTACTCACAGTGTTTTGTTCCTTTTGTTTTCTCTGGGCTGTTGTAAGGTCTTGTTTAAATATTCCAGCCAGATATCAATGGTCTAAACTAGATTAAGACCATTAAATGGAGTACAAATCCCCCAAAACTAGAATAGGTCCAAGAGCAGCAATTAGTGAGACAGCCTCAGGTGATACGAATCACAGAAGAGGAGAAGAGGCCTGTGAGATCCAGTGGCTGCACAGGGAGACTCTTCCTCCATAGTTGACCTTGTTGAATAGAGTCTCTCATCCCTGAGGGGAGGTAGGGATACAGAGGCTGGAAATTAGGCAGGCCTGATGCCACAAGAGATGTGAAGGACTGTGGTACTGGGGAGGAGGCAGTTGTATTAGGGTTACCTTCACAACCTCTACCTGCCATCCACATATTCTAATGCCCTTCAGGCCAAGTTGTTCTGAGCAAGGAAAAGCCAAGAATCTCTGTCCTTTTTCCTTTTTCTAAAGAATTCCTTTTCCTCACTTAAAGCTAAGAATCTCTATCACCCACTGTCCATCCCAACTAAGACTTTTTGACTCTGGAATCAAACTTCTCAGACCCTCTTTTGGAGGTGATGTTGATATTAAAAATTTCAACCCATTGTAAGAGCTAAAATCCCCATATCAACTTAAATAAATAAGCAGTAGATATCACACATTTTTCTTAGAGAGTTGCGAGCATTTATTTTTCCTCTTCAGTTTTGTAAAATGTAATAATAAAACACTTGGGATTGTGCAGCAAAAGAAACTTCCAGACATACTTATTATTCAATAGTAAATGAGTCTCATATTTTGTATCCCATTAAGTATTCTGTAGCAAGGCAATTTTAAAAGAATTGGAAATGCAATCTGGATATTCTAGTGAAGGATAAAAATTAATAAGGTGGGCTGGAGGAGGAGCCAAAGGCTGAATTAAATAGGCTGGGGATTTCATTTTACTTTTAAAGATTTTATTTATTTGAGAGAGAGAGAGAAAGTGAGAGACAGAGCACAAACAGAGGGGGAGGGGCAGAGGGAGAGGGAAGAGTAGACTCCCCACTGAGCAGAGAGCACGACAGGGGGCTCTATCCCAGGACCCTGGGATCATGACCTGAGCAAAAAGCAGATGCTTAACTGACTGAGCCACCTAGGTGCCCCTAGGCTGGGGATTTTAAACCATGTTATGGAACCTATGGTTTTACAAAATAAATGTATCTTATGAAACTATTTTAATGTAAAAACCATAATCACTACCAGAACTTGATTGGCATTTATGGACTATGTAGCCCAACTTGGTTTTCTTTCATTTCTCAATATTGTAGTATAGTGTTTAGTGCACAGTCTTCGTACACATTTTATTAATTTTCTCCTATGATTTTAATGATTCTGGATGCTGTTCTAAAGGACATTTAAAAATATAAATTTCTATAACTTAAATAAAAATTTAATATAAATTTAAACTTATTCTAATTTCAAAATATATTATTTGCTAGTTTTTGCTTAAGATTTGGTGGCTTTTAATTAAGTTTATGATTAATATATAATTAAGCTTATTTTATGCCATTTTGAAAAAGCCCTGTTCTAAAGTGCAGTGGTTTAAAGGTAATGCTGTCCACTGGAGTTCTCTCTCTTGGTTTAATCCTGCTCAAATGCAGAAGCTGTGCTCAGCCTCACATCTCTAATAGGTGGTCATGGGTTGCCTTTTGACTCACCTGAATCACAGAGTGTACTCTGATATCACCTTGGGGTGCTGATGACAAAGTTTCTGTCTTTTAAGACATTGTTCTCCAGGCCCTCCAAGGTCCCTCCTCTTCTCTAGCCTTCAACCCAGCCCATGCCCTTTACTACCAGTATCTCCCTGGCAGTAGGCTGGCTTTCATTCTCAGGCCATATTTTTTTTTTTCCTGGTAGTTGGCAATCCCCTCTTGTTATCTTTCTTTTCTGTATCCTCAGAGTCAAACTCTTTTACTCTATCACTGACAATTCTCTCTTCTTTCCTTACAAAGACCTTGATGGCCCTTTGAAAAACATCTCTCTGGTCCTTCATTTCTGGAGTCTAAGGAATTAGCAATAGAAAAGCATGGTACTTTTAGTTTATCCTGGGAATGGTTGAACTTCCTAGAAAGTGGGACTAATGACTTCTATAGAGAAAGGATGGAGTTCATATTGCTAAAAAATATACTACAGCACACATAAAAACAAACACTTGGATAGGACTTTTGTTGATTTAGATGGCAGCAGAGAACAAAGCTTGATGTCAAATTTGGACTTTACCATATTCCAGCATGTGGGCAAGTCACCTTTCCACTCTGAACCTTATGGTCTTCTTTTGTAAATTGGAAAATAATGCCCCACTCACTCAGAATTAGTCTATATCAGTTGTATGATTTTGATTGCAGAACTCATCCTTGGGACACATATAAAGGCAGAAAATCCTCTCTGATCCTTGTAACGTTATTACCCACTCTATTTTTTCAAAAGCATATCCATTATAAAATTAAATAATAAGAATATTACATAATGTTTACAGACAGCTTTAATCTGGTTTGTTTATGCATATACATTATCTTTAACCTTTGGTGATGTGTGGTAGACATGGACATACACTGCCCACATCTCTCTTCAGGAACAATTATTCCTCAGTTATGAACAGTGAGGTTACCAGGCAATCTCTAGCTTTCAGTTCCTTCAGGGTCTGCCTCAGCAGACGGTCTCCTGGCTCCAGAGTATATCCTTTCCTGGGGAAGTCTTTATTCGATGACTGAGTGATATAGAAATATAAAGGTCCAACAATTTTGGCACAATGTAAGACAACTCTGAGGAGCAGTATTCCTTCCAGAGCTTCCAATTAGGTGGTCCAAGACTGCTGAGCCACACCACAGTTCTAAGTTTTCCCCCCATCCAATCCTGTTTTTTTCTTTTTCCTTCACAGGTACTGATAAAGATCTTATACCTCAAGTCTGTCTCAGATTCTGCTATTGGAGAACCTTAACAGTGACAGTTGGTACTTGGAGTGTCCTGAGAAGGTAAGAGTAGGGACTTTGGAGCTCGATCACTCACCACCTTGTTGCCAATAAGGACTCCATCAGTGGTGGTGGGCAGATCACAATTGGTCTCAGGCACCAGGTGGTGGTCTAGATGCTAACATTTTCACAGGAGATGAGATAAGGGTGGTATACCAGTGGAAGAGTGTTTTATTTCAGGTTTAGAACAAAGGAGAAAATAGCAGTATTTTGCATAGAGAGATAATATGGCCATTTCTAAGTGCCATTATTGCACTCGAGAGATATTATGAACATCTGGGGATAACAGAAAATGGAAAATGAGGAGTGAAATCCAGAAGCCCTGACTGCAGGTAAAAAAAAAAATTCTGTCATCTGAAAAGTGGCTCCTGCCAAGGATCATAACCAGAACTTAATAGAGTGGGTAAACTTTAAATGTGACTCAATAGCCAACAAAGGGAGGTCTGTTATGTTCAGTCCAGTGTTCTGACTGGGAAAACATGGGATCTTAATGCCTGAATTGGGGATATATGGATATATGACCCAAAGATTTTGACTAATCTAAGCAAGATTTTGACTAGTTTGTCTAAACTATTTGTGCCTATACAAATGACCCACTCTTCCCATTTCAGAGCTAGTACTGCCCTGTACTGGAATTGGATGCAGAAGTTATGTGCCACCTTCTTCATGATTACTCACAGCATAGTCAAGCTAAGGATATGCTCAGTCTGAAAAGAGAGGCAAGGGACTCCCCAAATCCTAGACATTATGTGCCAGATACAATTAGGGGGAACACACTGGGACTGAGTTCCAAGAGTGTTTTGTCATGGGGGCCTGGAACATTTAATTTGATAGGGAGAGTATATTGACTTGGGGTTTGACACCTTAGCAAAGATCCCAGAAGTTAGTGTGAACTTGCTATGAGGATGGCACCTAGAAGCATGGAAAAGTGATGGCTATAATTTCCATAGAAGACAGTGGGGAAAAGGATTAAAAGGCTTAGGGAAATGGAAATGCTGGAGTACATGTACTATGTATGGCTGGAAGAGCCATTGGATATTATTTCCCATGAGAAGGAAGGTGGGTCATAAGACCCACCATTTATCAAGGTACACTGCTGATAAGAATATTTGTATCATTGACATTTCAGTGTAGTTCTTCTTTGCAAAAAGGTGACGCTATAATAGAATTGGAATGACATGACCCTAAAAATAATAGGGGCCAGGTGACCAGAAGCCAAGGTATTGCAATTATTATAATGATTGGCAAAGTGAGACTGACAGCCAAGGGGACCTGAACGATAAAGAGTTGAAGAAATGATTAATAGAGCCTAGCATCTCCAGAGGTCAAATAGATAGGCGGCTGACAAGGGTAATACTCAGCTCATACTAGCAGAATGAGTCAAGGGTGAATGATTAGGAGGCTGAGGACAGTTGTCCCAGTAAAATATTGTGATCCATTGCCCAGTTTCCTAACCTGAACCAGTTTTCAGACCTGATCTTACTGACTGAAGGGGTGGCCTATTTCCCAAAAGGAAGGGCCCTGAAACATTAAACAACAACAACAACAACAACAAAAACAAAAACCTGATTACTCCAGTCCTTCCTCAAATGGTTATTTATCTGTTTACTTAGGTTACTGTGCACTGAGGAAAGGGACCCAAGCATTTTTAGGACTGTTGGACACAGAATATAATTGCCATCAATACTGGGATACTTGAAACATAATAATAGAGTGGATCCAGGTAATAATAAAGTCTTAGTCCAGATCTGGCTTAGAGTGGGTGTACTGACCCTACCTACCCATGGATATTTCTCTAATCCCCAAGTGTATAATTGGTGTGGATATTCCTGGCATTAGTGCAATCTCCACATTGGAAACTTATTTTATACACAGTAAGAGCCATCATGTGGATAAGCCAAGTGGAAACCTTTGAAACTCCTCTCTTTGGGAAGATAAATTAAAACTAAGCAAAACAAAACAAAACAAAAACAAAACAAAAAAAACCACAATGCCACATCCTGGTGTGGGGATTGCAGAGATTAGTGTCATTCTTAATTATCTAAAGGATGAAGGATGGTGGGCTTTATAATACTTCCATATAACACTCTGATACCTATTAGAAACAGGATGAATCCAAGAGCATAACTTACAAATTATCACAAATTCAAATGAGTAATTTTCTAATTTGAAGCCTCTGGGTCAGATGTGCTACCTTTGCTAGAGCATATTAATGGGGCTTCAGGTACATGGAATGCCATCATTGATTTGGCAAATGACTTTTTTTTGTTTGTTTTAGGTTTACTCTATTTCTAATAAAAAAGATCAGAAACAGTTCATATTCACATATAATGAATAATGATATACATTTATAGTTTTTCCACAAGATCTATGTTAACTCTTCTGTCCTTTGTCATAATATAGTCCAAGAAGATTTGGACCATCTGGGAATCCTCTAGAACATCTCAGTGATACATTACATTAATGTGATATATCCATTGGGCTACATGGGAGAGAAACATCTGGCACACTGGAGGCCTTGTTAAGAAATGCACACTTCAGAGAGTTGGAGATAAATACTGCAATGATTCAAGAGTCTTATACATACATAAAATTTTAGAGGTCCCATGGTCTTCCTGGCACAGGTTTCCATGTGTATGTCCCTCTGTGTAAAATACAGATTACTGAATATTGCACCTACTGCCTTGAAGAAGGAAGCATAGAACCCTCCTCAGGTTCAGGAAGCATCATATTTAAGATCTAGGGATACTGCTCTGGCTCACACACCAGTCTTTGCAGTATGTACATGCTTTAGCTAAAGCAGCCTTGCTCTTTGGGCATATGATCCAATAGAATCTCTGATGTTGGAGGTATGGAGGTGGCAAAAGTTGCTATACACCATGCTATTTGTGGTGAATTATACACATTTTGAAAATGGACTTCTGTCATGCTGTAGGGACAGATCACTCGAACCCATTGTCAGGTGACCGTGCAAGTGACCATGCATCCAAAACTGCCAGTATGAGTTGAGTACCATCCAATCTACTATGCTATTAAGACTGAACAGGCCCAGCACCAATCCACTGTAAGGTAGACGTAGAACATCCTAGAATTAAGCAGGAGCAGAACCATAGGATTATAAGCAAGCTGTATTAACAGATATCCCAGATCTCCATGGGAGCCACTTTGGTTGCTTCAGTGCCCTTCCCTCAGCTCATTCTTCTGCCTTTGTGGAGAAATCATGTATGAATAGGTGAAGAAAGAGGGAGAAGTCTAAACTTTTGGTTCACAAAGAGATTGGCTTGGTCTATGAATATAAGCCAAAAATAAATGGCAGCTGCCTGATAGCTTTACTTAAGGGTGGTCTTTGAAAACAATGACAAGGGAAAAGCTTCACAATAAAAAGACCTTTGGGTAACAGTCATGGTGATTCACTTTGTGTAGAAAGACAGTGGCCTGAAAACTTGTGGCATATCTAAAATTATACATCATACATCATACATACATAATTGAAAGCAATGGCAAAGGACCTATCCTGCTGATCTGGGACCCAGAAAGAAAAATAATGGGAGATAAGGGACAAGAATGTCTGGGATAGAGATGATAGAGGTATAGGAATGTACATACTGGAGTATACAAAAAGTGTGAAGATTTTCCCATTATATATATTAAGGCCCATGAGAGAGCAGCAGCCATGGAAGAGTTACCAAACCAGAAACTAGACAAATGACTTAGCCAGAAGATGTCACCAGCCTCTGTCATCAGCTACCCAATGGCAATGGGCACATCAACAAAAGGGCCACAGCAGCAGAGATGGAGGCTATGCAAAGATCCAACAGCATGGACTCCCACTAAACTCTCTAGCTACTGTCACTGTTGGATGTCCTAATGGCCTGTAATAAAGACCAATGGTTCACCCACAATGTGGCAACATACCTTGAGAAAATCAACAAACACTTGGTGGCAAATTGACCACATGAGACCCCTTTCACCTTACTGAATATTTCCAATGACCATCCCAAAGCTCCTTTCCACAATCCCCCTACCTGGGAATTTCCTAGATGGTTAACTAATAACATCTACCATGAGATCAAAGTTTATTAATACTTACCCCAGTGGAGAAGATGCAAAGGTTGTTGGTGGTTTAATAGTTGCAAAAGTGGCAGAATCGTAGAAATAAAAGTATCTATGTATTAAGTGGGGTGGAACTTCATTTCTTATGAGTCCTTACCCAGTTGGTTGAATTTGAATCCTAATGGGTCCTCACAGGTGCCACCAAAAAGGAACTTGTTTTTCTAAGTTTATCATAGTATGCCATAAGGGTCACTTATCAATTTAACAAATGGGGTATCTGGGGTGTCAGTTAAGAGGGAGGGACTTGGGGAGAGGCAAGTACAAGGACCTTGCTAAGGCATCCCTGAATCAAAGGGGACTTAGGTTAAGCAGTTGTTACCCAGATACCACAAAGTTGTATCCCCTTCTCATTACAAAGGGAGGTGCTTTGTTCTCACAGGAATGGACAATATTCTAAATATGAGATCACATTTCCTGCCAGCAGTCTAGTACCACTGTCTGAGGACTCATGAAGTGTCTGATTCACAGGCATGAGGTCTTACATAATATCATGTCAGGTTAGGTGGCCCACTTTACAGCACAGGGCTCACTGTATCACATTTTAGAAACTACTTCCTGGAGAGACTGCTGAAACAGCCTTCTAAAGGCATATCCAAAATGCCAGCTTAGAACCAGTACTTTGTGATGATATTCTCCAGGTTTCATCATATGCATTGAATCAAAGACTTTTATTTGGCACTATGTTCCCAAGAGGAAAAAACATAGCTTGGGAACAATAGGTAAAAAGAAGAATGCTAGGTAAAAAGAAGAAGAATAGGCAAAAGAATAATAAAACTCATTTACAATAACCCAGTGGAGGATTTTGTGCTTCTCTTTCCCACTGGGCTCTGTAGGTATGGAGATCTTCGTTTCTAATGAGGGCATATTTTCTCCAGAAACACAGCAAGACTCCCATTGAATTATGAACTACAGCTGCTTCCTGGGCATGTTGGGTTCCTTGTGTCCAGGGACCAGCAGTCAAGAAAGGAGTCATTGATCATCAGGAGGAGAAAGGCATGGCATTACATGATGTGGGCAGGATCCCAGGTGACCAGCTTGGTAATCTCTTGACCAGTTGTGATTGTTGATGGATAGGGAAGACAGCTTTGACTGGAGAAGGGAAGTCTGAGCAGGGGCTCAGGACATTTGGAAGGGGTTTAGGGTTCTAATTTACCTCAGTAGCCTTTATCAGAAAGAGAAGCCCGCTACAATTCTGAAAGAGCTGCTCCCCAAACATATGTGAAGTGGGTCTGAGCAGTGAAAGGGTATGGATTTTGGTAGAAATGAAAACAAGCTGCCTCAATCCCCCTTCAAAGAAGAATTTGCTGTGTAGTGTTATAAATGATTAAAGAAGACACTTTAGGTGATACAAACTTTATTAAATATTTTATGAGAAGTTCCCGAGAGTCCAGAGAAATACAAAATGAGATTGAATACAGTAAGTGTTTATAGGATAAAGAATAAGGGACAAGGGAGTAGGTATAGAGCCCAGAGTTGGCCTAGCATTTGTGGATTGGCTAAGTGACATATTATATATCAGGTCTAATGGAGCATTGGTAATCTCTTGACCTCTTGACCAGAAGTTACCTAAGTTGTGGTTTGCTGACATGGCCCCCAGGCAGGGGAAGCTCTGTCTTGGGTCTAGAAATTTATTTCAACAGTAGATTGGGGAATGCAGACTGCAAGTACTTCTAGTGGTCAGCTATTGCAACGTTGCCCCATCTCACTCAAGGTCACTCTCTTCCTGGGGCAGCCCACACCTAAAGACAGAGCATGGAAGCATTACAGTAGGAAAACTCTGACTCAGTCTTCTACTGATGCAGGAGCCTCCTCTAGAGCCCCACAGTGGGGAGAAGGGCCTGTATCAGCCAGACAAAGGATGCTATGGGACACTGGCCCCAAGTCAGGGTCACATGTGGAGAGGGAAGACAGCAGGGTGTGGTGGAAGAGCTCAGGCTTGATTTTAATCCTGGTGCTAACACTTAGGAGGTAGTTGATGTGACACATGCCAGAATAAATCAGCATAAATGGACAATTGAACTAGAGGTGCCACCATTCACACAAATTCTTCATTACATGATGCTAAGAGTAATATCTACTCAGTGACCCTGGTCAAAGAGAAGCAAGTCTTTCAACAATCATGCAGGGGTTCTCTTCTGAGGAAGATGTTCATGAATCATGAATTGGGGCAGGGAGCCCAGCTGACAGTCAGGAAACAGATTCTTCCTCTAGCCCAGACTTCCCATTCTAAGGCAGTTTCCTTCCATTTGCTAGAATGTCTTTTAATTTGCCCAAAGCTGCTCTTTGTGCAAATAAACGAATTTTTAAATATGTGGGTTTTTTCTTAATCATCTAAATAATTTTAAAAGAAATGCTTGTGATTATTTTCAATATTGCCAGAATTTAGGGAAAAAAACACTTTTAATATCTCTTATTCTTTTAATAGCTTCAAGTGAAACCATTTTCAAGTTCTGGCTTTTTTTTAACTTTTTTCAGATGAAACTAATGAGTAACAATAACAGCAATACCTATGATACTGATGAAATTATAATAATGATAATATGTATTGATTATAATATATTAATATAATGTACACTAATTAGTACAATGATACAATAATGATAAACAAACCTTTGCTAAACCAATTTTTTTAAAGATTTTATTTATTTATTTGAGAGAGAGAGAAAATGAGAGATAGAGAGCACTAGAGGGAAGAGGGTCAGAGGGAGAAGCAGACTCCCTGCTGAGCAGGGAGCTGGATGCGGGACTCGATCCCGGGACTCCAGGATCATGACCTGAGCCGAAGGCAGTCGCTTAACCAACTGAGCCAACCAGGCGCCCGCTAAACCAATTTTGAAAATAGTTGCCAAAGTCCATTGGCTCTTTACTGATACAATAAATGAATAATATAGGTAATTAACCAGGTAATTGACCTAACATATCCAGATAAATTGAATTGAGATGAAGAGAGTTTCAAGCACTAATTACATAGGTAACTGCCCTCGATCTCTGCTTCATTATTGTTGGTAAAGACCAAAATGCCCTGGTACTTGGATGATACATTTTTCTTAGTATCTCTTTCTTAGCCTCTAAACAATAACCATACTGCTAAATGCTAATACAAAATACTAAATGCTTCTAAGATAATACTTGCCATATCAAGCACAGGAAGGCAAAGCCCTGCCTTTAGAACTGACAGAGCAAGGTTGGAGAATAGAGTCAACTTCTGAGAATGTGTGAAAGATGCTTCTTATGGTGAGTGCTTTTCTCTGTGGGACACCGAGCACACCATAAACCTGCAGCTCCTTCTCTGTCAGTGTCAGCAAAGTGACTCCCCAGGCACAGGGAAGTTGAGGAAGGATGTGGCAGGGAGATGGAGGCTGAGAGGGGGTCATGGGCATTACTACTTTCTGGGCTTTGCAGCTGTCCACTCTGCTCTAGGAGAAGAGCTTAGGCTGGTCTCACGGCTGATGTGAGAGGGCACATGAGAATGGATGGAGACAGGAGAAGGAATGGGCATGAGGAATAAAGTCAATATTAGTTTTTGAGGCTGGTTATTTTCCAAGTGGTTGTGAGACCTCATGTTCTAGGGGAGTTTTTGTGCATGGTGGTGGGATTTCTGGAGATGTTGGGGTCCTGGTTAGATGCAGATCTGTATTTTACAAGAACGTCAACAATTATATTCTTGAGTTGCTAGTAAAGGAAATGGAGAAAGGCATGCAGGATGATCGTGTAAGAGGTGGACTCATATACATCTGAACAAGTTCACCTAGAGGAGGCTGCTTGTGCCCTGCCTTCTGGAACACCTGGCTCAGTACTTTAATCAGAACTTGAATGATGGCTTAGAAAGCACTTTGTCCAGCACAACCAGATTCTGTTCTGGGTTGGCTGCCCATCACCCTGGCTTTAACTGGTCAGTCCAGGAGAGCACAGGCCAGGAGAGCATAGGCCAGCTCAAGTTCAGAGTATCCAACCCTGCTTGACCATTTCTGGTTGTAATTTTCTGTTCTTTTGTTTCTGAATCCAAACCCTTGGACAAAGAACCCTAACTTTACCCCACTCCTCTGGTCCCCAGAGACTTGCTGTTCTTCCTTACCCTTCTTGGGGCTTGTTGGTCATCAGTATTTGTTTCCATTCTAGACAGTTTTGGTATAATCCATCCTCTGGTCTTGGTATCTGCTGCTGTCTGCAAAGGACTTCCTAATCTCATCCCCAGTCCTCGTTAACTAATCCTAAATTTTGTCCCCTAGGTAGGTGCCACACCTATCTGCTAAGGAAAGACACTGAGTGAGACAAGCAAGGGAGTAAGGGACAAGCAAAAAAGGAGAGAAGAGGGATAGATACATGCATATATATTCATGCATGTACACACATACCTAAATTCATATACAGTGAACTTAAAAACAGAAAATTTTTCTTTTGCATAGAAAAAGATCTGTCACACAATGTGGAAAGTGGGAAAACTTTATGTACGAAAGAACTTCTGAAAAAACCTAGAAATTTCAACTGAACACAGGTTAAGGATCAGCTAGTGCTTGTGTGCTACTTACCATATGCCAGGCACTGTTCTAAGCACTTCATGTATGTTGATTCATATAATCCTCACACTAAACATATGAGATAGGTAATACTATTATGTTCCTTTTTCAGTTGTGGAGACTGAGGAAGAATTCGTTGAAATAAAATCATCTGAGATCACTATGGATCTGGTAATTCACAGCAGGGATTTGAAATGCAGGCAATCTGGCACTGGAGTCTATGCTCAATAAACTAACAGTCATATATTGTTGCAAATTTTTGCAAAAAAAAAAGCAAACAAGTGAAAAAAAACAGGATTTTCAACTAAACTTGAATTTCAGATCACCAATGAATGCTTTTTTAGTACATATATGTCCCCTGAGATATTTGAGATGAAATTACACTAAAAAATTGTTTATCTGAAGTTCAAATTTAATTGGGCATTTTCTGTTTTACCTAGCAACTCCTAGTAGGTATTATATGTTAGGTATTATAGTGTAGGTATGACCTTCTTTGTTGTACTGTGGGCTGTATTATAACACTCAGAAATACATAGATCCTGTCTGGCGAATCATCTCTAAGCTCAAAGTAGCACTAATTTTTTAAAAAATTTATTTATTTGAGAGAGAGAGAGCGCGAGAGAGAGAGCGCGTGTGAGTGGGGGGAGGGGAAGAGGAAGAGCTTCTTCAAGCAGACTCCCTGCTGAGTGCAGAGCCAATGCAGGCTGGATCTCAGAATCCTGAGATCATGATCTGAGCCAAAACCAAGAGTCAGAAGCTTAATTGACTGAGCCACCCAGGCGCCCCAGGTGTAATAGTTAAGTTACTGCCCCTTAACTATTAATAGTTAAGTAACACTATTAATGACTGCAGTGACCAACTAACACTTAATGCAGAACTTGGTAAAGATCATATGGCCAAACATGCATTTTAGGTTCAAGTCCTAAGTGGGGTCCAGAAATCAACCCCTCTCTCTAGTTTAAATCTAGGGCTTCTACCCTTCCAACCAGTAGCATGCAAGAGACAAGGAAAATCTGCACAGCACATCCTGGTTCAAACTTCTTACCCAACTCTAAGTAGAGGGATGTAGGAAAATCCAGAAAGAGGGTGACTTATCCTTTCCCCATGGAGCAGCATAGAAGTGAGCAAGCAGAGCATGATTATATGACCAAGTGAATGAAAGAGCAAACAAAGAACAAGTTCTGGTATGAACTTTTTAGACTAAAAGTAAATTTGGTACATTGGACCTGTCCTCCTGTGCCCCCGCCCAGTGTCAGCAGCAAACACACTGAAGAGAAGCCTTTCCTCCCCTTTAGGAGCTCAGAGGAGGCTGTTAGTCAAGGACTGAATGCATAGGGGTGGGGGCTGCCGCCCCAGCTGGAGTAACTGGAGGACCATGTGTCAAAATAGAAAAGAAAGCACAGGCTGTTCCCAATGTCAGAGAGGAAGATTGTGGAAAGGAAAGTGCCCCACCCTCCCAACGATATTCTACACCTGGCCAGGAAGAATACCCTCCTTGAGAGCAAACAGAATTTTATAAATCCCAAAGTTTCCTAGAAATAAAACACTGCAGTTTCAGATTAGTAATTTGTTTTGCCAGATCCTTTAAATGACTTAAGTAATCACAGTGATCAAAGGATACATCAGGACAAATTAATGCTAGACTATCAAAGTAATAGCAAGATTCCTACTGGAAATAAATTCAGGATAACAGATGTAGGCATTGATGTACTCAGTCCTTGAAGAACTTTGATAGAAGATAAAATAGTAAGTCAATGCAAAGATACCCTTAGTTATTTGTCTGGAAATTATGTATCTCTTATTAGAAACAAAATTGATTTTTTTTACTGGACATGACAAAAATATATAAGTAAGCTTCCTCATTAACTAGTGTTCTTTCATAATTGTTAGGCAATTTATGTGTATCTTTTTATGGAAAATCATAAATGGAAGCCTGGTACATTGGTTTGAAAATATATTTTTCCCCCTCACAGTTTTCCACCTGTGTTCTCTCCAGAAATAGCAGATGCTGTTGTTGGATCACAGAAATCGGGAGAAGTCAGCAACATCAATCATTATTATTGCCGTTGTTATAATTATTACCAATTAGTATATACCCACTCTGCTGCAATAGACATATGGGAAAAGCCCAGTGCCAGATTATAAAATTTTGCAGTAAATAATAGATGAAAGCAGATACAGCAAGAATGTTGCACACACACCCACATACCCACATGCGCACACACAGAAAGTGGCAGAAGCCAGTAGGCATATAAGGGCATTTGCCAGAAATAATATTCTCTTTGGTATAAGACTTTGTGTTTCTCTATTTTCACTCTTTCCCCCTTATTTTCTTCCTTCTTCACCTTTTTGTCTTGTCTTCTTATTTTTTTCGTCTCTTCTCTTCTCTTTTTTTTCTCCTTTCTCTTTTCTGTGTGTGTGTGTGTGTGTGTGTGTGTGTGTGTGTGTGTGTGTGTGTGTCCTGCGTATGCAGGAAAGTATTCAGGGTTTGATGATAGGCTATGGGAAGGAGTTCATCTGAAAAGACTGGAGAAGTTTAATCTGGAGAAATGCTGGACTGGATGGGGATTCCATCTATGTTGGCAATTCAGAAGTACTTTTAAGAACATTGCTGAGACTGTGGAGATTAAGGAGGAATGGGAACAGATTTTTTCCAAGTGTCATGGTGAATTTATTTCCCTTCCTTTTTTTATTTTTAACAATTCCTCCACCTGTATCTCCTTTCTTATTTTCCTACTTTCTTTATTCTGAAGATTGGGGATATAATTAGCATGAGAAAGTCCTGGGTTCTCCCCTGTCCCCAAAGAGACACTTGAGCTCAAGAAGATATAGCAGAATCTCACTGGCATCCAGAAAACCCAGAGGTAGAGGCCAGAATGCTCTATAATGGGACACAGGGAACAACATCCTCTTCATTCCTTAAACCCTCAAATGAAAATCAGGTTAATGCAGAGACCTCACCCCACCTCCAAGACCCTGACTCTGACTGCATGGGTGATAGGTAGTACACAGAAGTTTTCACCACATGCAGTACCTCGAGGAGAACCTTCGCTCTATGGGCTCAACCACATTTTCTTGTCAAAAAACAAAAAACAAAAAAGCCCAATGTAAAATAAGAATATGAAAGGTCTTAGTATTTCAATTCAATATTTTCCAAATGTTGTGACATGTCCTTTTGCTCAACTTCTGTGGCAGACAGCTTCCTGCACACTGACAGAGCCCCACTTTGAACACAGAATCTTCTCCTTTTTTGCCTAAAGTTTTTTCCCCATAATTTCAAAGTAAATGAAGAGAAAACTGACAGATCTTAAAAGAGAATTAGAAAAATTCATTAGCATAGCTGGATATTTTAGTAACCCCCTCAAAACTGATGAAACAATCAGACAAAAATAAATAACAATTTATTAACCAGCTTGACATAATTAATATTTATAGAACATTATACCCAACTGAGGAATAAAAATTACTTTAGAGGACACAACAGGATATCATGTATGTTACCCAATGCCAGATCACAAAATAAGTATCAATAAACTTCAAAAAATTAAAATATTATAGAATATATTTTGACTGTAATTGAATTTAATTAGGTATCAATAACAATAAAATATCCAGAATATCTACAAATATGTGAAAATTATATAGTCTATGTTGATATAAGCCATAGATCAAATAATTAATCATAGTCACAAGGGAAATTAGAAAATATTCTGAACCAAATATTTGAAAATACAGTATATCAAAATTTGTGGGATTTTCTAAATGCTATATAGAAAATCTATTACTTTAAAAGCTTATATTAGAAAAAGAAAAGTCTTAAAATTAATGAACTACATTTTTGCCATAAGAAGATAGAAAAATAAAAGCAAATTAAATCCAAAGTAGCAAAGAAATAACAATCAGAAATCGATGAAATACAGGACAAGAAAAGAGAAAACTTACAAAGTCAAAATTTAATTCTTTGAAAATGGAAAAGTCAATACTTAAATTAATATGGAATTGTAAGGACCCTGAATAGATGAAACAAAAGTGAAAAAGATCAATAAATTCGGATGACCCATACATCCCAATTTCAGAACTTACTATGAAGCTGCAGCCATCAAAGCGGTATGGTAATGGCATAAGAGTTTAAACAGATACCAGTGAATGTAACTGAGAGTACAGAAAACTAAACATCTTTGGCTAATTTATTTTTGGCAGAGGTGCAAGATCATTCAATGAGGAAGAATGGTCTCTTCAACAAATGGTGCTGGAAAAACTGGATAACTATACACAAAAGCAGGAAATTGGACTTCTACCTCACTCCATATATAAAAACTAACTTGAAATGGATCAAAGACAAACATGTAAGAGCTCAAACTCAAACTAGTAAAAGAAGACATGGGGGTAAATCTTCATGACCTCAGATTTGACCATGGATTCATAGATTTAATATAAAATTCATGAGAATGAGACACTAATAATACTATGAAATGGTTGGATCTTGTTAGAGACTACATGTTTGTGACCTCCCAAAATTCAGTGTTGAAGCCTGAACCCTCAGTAAGCCTGTTTTTGGAGAAGGAGCTGCTAAGGAAGTAATTAAAGTATTTAACTTTATTATAACTTTACTTAATTTAACTTACTCTGATAGAATTAGTGTCTTTATGTGAAGAAGCACCAGAGAGCTCATCCTTCATCCCACTCTCTTTCTATGAGCACACACTGAAGAAAAGTTCTGTGAAGACACAGTGAGAAAGGTATCTGCCTGCAGAGAGAGAAGAGAATCTCTCTCCCAGAAGAGAATCTTCACCAAAAACCAACGACATTGGTACTTTGATCTTGGATTTCTGGCTTCCAGAAATGTGAGAAAATAAATTTCTGTTGTTTAAGCCACCAGTCTGTGGTATTTTGTTATGACAACCTGAAAAGAGTAATACAAACCTTGAAACAACATGCTAAGTTAAAAAGCCACCTCTTTTTTTCCTTTAAGATTATATTTTTAAGTAATCCGTACACCTAATATGGTACTTGAACTCACAACCTGGAGATCCAAGACTCACATGTTCCACCAACTGAACCAGGCAGGTGCCCCTGTATGACCTCTTTTATATGAAATATCCAGCATAGGAAAACCCTTAGAGACAGAAAGTAGATTAGTGATTGCTTGGGGACTGGGAGGGGATGCATGAATGACATGTGAATGAAGAATGAGGTGTGATTACTCAATGGATATGGATGTTCTGCGGTGAAAGTTTTGAAACCAGAAAGAGGTTTTGGTTGTGCAACACTGAATGCACTAAATGCCGCTGAATTCTATACTTTAAAATGGTTAATTGATGTTATGTGAACTTTATCTCATTAAAAAATTTAATTCTTTGGAAAGAATAATATATTTGATAAAGTTTTGGTAAGAATGATTAAGAAAAAAAGGAGAATAGAGTTTATCAAAATTAAATGGGGATATCACTACATGACCTTACAGACATAAAATGATAATAAGGAATATAAGAAAAATGTTTTTTACAATAACTTTGCTAACTTACACTGGAAGAACAAATTAATTAAAAAAACACTCATTTTCAAAAATGGTTTAAGAAAGAAAAGTAAAATAATCTATCTGGGGAAGAAATTAAAATTTTAATAAAATGTCTTCTCATAAACTAAATTTCAGGCTCATGATTTTATTGGTAAATTCTATCAAAAATTTAAGGAAGAAATAATACCAGTATAATACAAACTCTGTCCAGAAACCAGAAGAAAGAATGCTTTCTAAGTCATTTTATGAAAACAGCATAACTCTAAACCAAAAGTTGACAAACATTTTGTAAGAGAAGAAAAATACAAATACCCTTCTTGAACATAGAAGCAAAACTCCTCAAAAATTAGTCAATAGGTTCCAGCAACACATAAAAAGGATAAGATAGTATGACGAAGTGGGGTTATCCCAGGGATGCCATCACTCTAATGAGAGCAGTTATCTTTCTCTTATATTTCTTCAGTAGGTTGATCACTAGTATCCTTGATCCTACTTTTGTTGCCTTACAATCCACTCCCTATAAGGTGACTGTAGTGAACCTTTAAAAATATACATCAGGTTATGTCCCACCCCTGCCTAACACCCTTTAGTGCATTTTATTGCACTTAGAATAGCATCCAAAGCCTAGACATGACCCACAGGCCCTACATGATTTGACCTCCCACTATCTCTGTTCTCGTTATCACCTCTGTCTCCTCCCTAATCAGACTCCAACCATGCCAGGTTTGCTATTTCTCAAAAACCAAGCACCATAACTCCAGGACTTTGAAGATGCTATTCTTTCTATTTGGAAACCTCTTCCTGTTCATCACAGATTTGTTTCATTCTTATCTTTTAGTTTTCACCTCAAATATCACCTCTTCTGTAAAGAGCATCGCTTGCACAATAACTATCTTAACTTCTTGTTTATTTCCCTTATGGCACTTGTCCCAAGATGAAATTTCCTTTTTTAAATATATTTGTTTACTTGTTTGTAGACACTTTCCACCAGAATATAAACTCAGTAAAGGTAGAAATTGAGTTATTTGGGGCCCACTTCTATCCTGGCCATTCAGCCTGAAATAACACCTAGAATTTAGAGGCATTTAATAAATATTTTTTGAATAAACAAATAAGTGAATGATCATAAGATCCCATAGGTAAGTGGAAATTGAGTTGTGCTTTGAAGTATTAGTATAATTTGAATATGTAGTGGACAGGGAAAAGAATAAGCAGCCAAAGAAACAGCATAAAATAAAAAGACATTTAGTTAGCAACATGAAATTTGGCAAGAAGGATTGAGGTGTGAATCTGGAGGCTTCCCACTAGGGCAGGTGGTTTGTGGAAGGGGCATTTGAAGGATGAGCAGCCAGAAGTGTTTCAAGTAAGAGATGAAGGTGTCTCCTTGTTATTGTTAGAGAATCTCCATGTCCCATTACAAATGGGGGAGTAGGGCTAACCCAAGCCTATCCATTCCCTTAGTTAGGCAGATGATTGATGCTTGACCAATTACATTAATCTTCCCTCCGGTTCCAGTGATATGGGGATGTTACTGAAGCAGGGATAATCATAATCCTTAATGAGATCTGATGTATAATCACTGAAAAGGAATGCAGTTCTTCTTTATGAGAGATTTACAATGAACTATAGAGAATGACATAGGCACCTTTCTGTGCCTCTCTACCTCTATGTGTATGCATATTATTTTACAACTTGGTTTACTGCCTAACACTGTGTGGTGTATATAGTATAAATTATAAGCTGTATGTGTATAAATTATATAGCTTTACTAAGAGTCTCATGCTCTACCAATTGAGCTAGCTGGGCTATAGATTAATTAAATACCATGTGTTTCCTTCCATAACAATGCATACAAACCCATACTTGAAAGTCATATACAGTTGTGGTCAAAGGGGAAGGCTCAGAGTGCCTGGATTCACTACCCACATCTACCACTTTTTAATTTTGTGGCACTGTGAAAGTTTTTTAACCAATCCAATTCTCAGTTTTCCTCAACTCTAAATGGAGAGGCAAGAATAGCATCTACTTCACAAAATTATGTGAGCTTTAAATTAGATAATAAAAAATGTTCAGCATATAATAAATACCCCAATACTTTCTTATTTATTATTGTTAGAGCTATTTTGTCTAGGGGTATGAAGTAATAGCTTACAAAGATTGATTTACAACAGTGCTTAGTGGATTGGAGGTGACAACAAATAGAAACTGTTGCTTTTCTGCAGGGGATGAGGATTTGACTCCAGAGGTTTGACTGGATTTAAAGACAGCTCAATGCTTGTATTTCACCCTCTTCTGGATATAGTCTGTGTCCTCACAGCCTCCACTGCTTGGTAAAGTGGTGTTTCTTGGGCACTGGAGATATGGCCATTTAGGGTGGCAGTGCTGGAGAAAAGCTGTGATTGCAGCAGGGACCTAGTCTAGAACCAATGGGGCAGCAGAAAGGGAAAGAGGCAAACATGGGAAGAGTATAATAACAGATCCCTGGGGCAATTTCCTCCCATGATGAGGAAGAGGCAGGAGTGCAAGAAGAAGGCAAGTGTTCAGACAAGCAGCACAGGAGAAGGGGATATGCATGCAACATCCACAGCTTCTTGGACATGGATAACTTTTGATTAAGACTTGAAATCTCAGAGATAACAGAGAGACTGAGCAAGTTATGTTGGGAGTATGAGACTTTTACAGATAGGGATAATAGCAAGAAGAAAGATAGAAGTGAGAAGTTGCTAGAGACTCTGAAAGACCTAGTCCCAATGAGGACTCCTGTATATTCTGAGATCCACCAGGCTCAGGGAGAAACTGCTTCAGTTATACCACAAGGAAGTGCCCATTTCCTCATGGGATTCATTAACTTCCAGCTTCAAGCAAAGGGTGAACCCCCATGCAGTGCAGATATGGACGTGCAGATTGGGGCTGCAGCCAGACACAATTCTTTATTTATTGTCTCTGAAAACACCAGAGCAGGAGCATTTATCAAGCCTGGGCCCAAAAATCTATTTGACTATTATAGAGATCAACCTAAGTACAATCACTGTATTCATCTGGGGTGACTGTTGGGGAAAGAGGTTGGTGATTTAATAAGTTAAGTGGCTCTACCATGAGCTCATCACCAGGGGACACAGATGAAACCCTGTCCCTCCCTCAGAGTCAGAAGTCAAGCCACAGGCTTGAGGAGGCCTCTTTTTCCCTCCATGTGAGTTTGTCATTAGACACTCGAGGAAACATCTGTGATGGGGTCCTCATGCCCTTGAATCTCAAAATATCCCTTGTACACTCAGTTTAGAATTTCAATATTGTGTTTGGAACCAGAGGGCCTAAGTTCAAACCTAAGTTGCTTCAATTTTAGGGTCATACTGCCAGGTCTATTTCCTTTTATTAGCTGTGTACTTTGAACTGTCAAAAAATAGACTTTGCATGCTGAATATAAAACAAAGCAGAAAGATGAATTTATTGGAAGGCTTTTGACCTGCAAGCCAGGAAACTCAGGCTATTGGAACAATGAATTACAAGTTGTTCACAGACTAGAAAGTTTTTATGGGGTAAATGTGGAAGTTACTTGGATTTTTCAGCTGATTAGTTGCCTTGTGGTCTTCTTTCTTATTTGGATCAAGTTAGCTGAGTCATGGGAATAGGGAAGTCCAGAGAGGGCATGAATAGACTTGGTTTTTGGGGGCTTGACTGATGTCCTCTGCTGACTACTGAGAAAAGTGGTAAATTCCTATACGGTTAGGTTAAGTTTATTTTATGCATCTGTGTTGACTGTTTCCATTTTGTCCCAGATATAGGTGACTCCATTTTAGTTGGTTTTATATTTCCCCACTTTTGGTCAACTCCCCATTATGGGGTGCTCATCATCCAATTTATTGCTAGCTGTTTTTTCTGCATGGACCTTGCCTATTGACTGATTACTCATTTTGTCTATTTTTCTTCACCATTCCATGATTGGACACCTTTCTTCACAGTGAGAGAAGCTTTCAGGGTTAGTACCAACCAAAAGGCTACATTTGAGCAATTCTTTAGATTGGATCAAAGTAGAGAGTGAAGGCAAGGAGGCTTTGCAAAGGATATAAGTGTTAGATATCATTTGGAAGCATTGGACAAATATCAGTCTATCAGGGTTTTTTTATTTAAATTCAATTAACCAACATATAGTACATCATTAGCTTCAGATAGAATTCAATAATTCATCAGTTGTGTACAACACACTGTGCTCATCACATCACCCAATTACCCCATCCCCCCACCCACCTCCCTTCCAGCAACCCCCAGTTTGTTTCCTATAATTAAGAGTCCCTCATGGTTTGTCTCCCTCTCTGATGACTTCCCATTCAGTTTTTCCTCCCTTCCCCTATGATCCTCTGTGCTGTTTCTTATGTTCCACATATGAGTGAAACCGTATAATTGTTTCTCTGACTGACTTATTTCGCTCAGCATAACACCCTCCAATTCCATCCATATTGATGTAAGTGATAAGTATTCATCCTTTCTGATGGCTGAATAAATTCCACTGTATATATATACCACATCTTTATCCATTCATCTGTTGATGAACATCTTGGCTCTTTCTATAGTTTGGCTATTGGGGACATTGCTGCTATGAATATTGGGGTGCAGGTGTCCCTTCGGATCATTACATTTGTATCTTTGGGGTGGTTTGTTGTTTTTACAAAGGCTGGATAGACAACACCTGAGTACTTTAAAAAACACAATACAAAATACAATGAGAAATAGGATAGAAAAATAAAATTGTGTTATAGATCTGAACTGCATTGGTAACCAGCTGAATAAATGGTAATTTCATGATGAGTCAGATTAGACTTGTAACCAATGGGTTTGTTCTCAGATTTTTTGTATCTGAGTTTCAACATCTACAAAATGTCAATCCAAAATGCAGCAAGTGGCATTGGCTATGGCACAGATAACTCCTTCTTCAGCTAAAAGGTAATCTACGGCTATTCAATGATCAAGAACAACTTTGGCCAGAGTTTAGGGATTTTAGAGTGGCACTATTGCTTTAGTAGTGGACTCTGCAATTTTTCCAAGGGTCAAGGAGAGGTTTCTGATCATAGCCTCTTTTGCATTTATTCCTACCCAGGAGAGCAGTGACTTAACAAAGGAAGCGAATTTTGAATCATGAAAGCCTCCTAATAATTCCCCATTGAGTCTGGTTTAGGACTGGAAAGATGACAGCCACGAAGGCCAGTAAATTTTAAGGTATGTAGACTGCAGAGGTTTTTGTGTTTGTTTGTTTGTTTTTTGTTATTTTTCTGGTTACTCTTGCCTTGTGTCTCTTTCTTTGTATGAGCTTTGATATGAGATTCCAGGTTTGGGACTGTTAATCAGAGATAGGAAAATGAGCCCCATGTTAGGGAGTCTGATATGATATATAGAGAGATAAAGTTGTTCCAGAGAAACTGAGGCATTGAAAATCAGAGAGAAGTTTGTGATGGGCAAAACTTCATCAGCATCATGGCAAATCCAACAGTCATTTGGAAGTTGGATTACACCCCATTGCAATAATCTTAGATATGTGAACAATGGCATTATCTTTCCCGGCAAGGCAAAGGTGGACAAAAGAACCATAAAAACCTTTGTGGTATAAATATTAAGACGAAGATAGTCAGAGAGGGAAGGAGGGATGGAAAGAAATGTTCTTAATCCAATATCTTGGGGAAGAAGTAGTCTATCAATGTCAGCTACATCTCTTCCTTGTCAATTTGATTTTGAGGTCTCCAGCTTTGTACAGGATCAGCTATCAGGTGGAGCCTACTTCAGTTGTGAAATATGCAGCCAAACTTTGACACCATGTAATTTGGTAGATTGTCATTAGTCAAGAGTACTTGGTAGGGTTCTTTTCACGAATCTCACTTTTGCAAAAGCATCAGAGCAAAATAACTGTCTATAAATGACAAAGGACTTTAAAATGCCCATGTGTTAAAGATCTGATGTGAGTTCATTATAATGGAATTGTCAAGAAAATTTAGTTATTTCTGTGACACACAACATTTTAAGAATATTGGAATTAGGACTGATAACATTATACAAGAACATATCAGATCTAGAAATTTCACACAATTTCCAGAACACTTATATTAATTAACATGTATCCATATAAATATAAGCTAAGAGGGTTAAACATTACTTTTTATTGGATTATGCTTCAGACGTAATTTAGCATATCAAATAAACCTGAGAGTTTTACATTTTGCCAGGTGAGAGATAAGTCTTTTGAGATTTTCCAGGAACTTTCTGGGAAATCTCAAAGTTACTTTGAAATCAAAAGGACTTCATTTTAGGATTTGATTTTAGAAAAGTTGTCAAAATGTCATAAAGTTTGAATATCTGACTAAATAAAGGCACAAATCATTATGAAATAATATCTAGGTATTTTTTAAACCAAAGTGACCATAGAGGATGTTAAGCCAAAAACAAAAGATTATAGAGTTGTGAACAAAATTTAGCTTTCTTAATATTGAGAAACTGTGTTTTCTTATGTAATCAAGGACCCGAAATAGTCAATGTGAAACACAGTCAATTATTTTCATAAAACATGAAATCTTTGCCATTTAGGCAGATTAAAAGGTAAAGGAACTTTCATAATCCATTACCAAAAGCAACCCAAAAGTCCAAGAAAACTTTTCCCCTTATTAGAGAGAAAACCAAATTCTAATTTTGTACCATATATCTTTGATATTGAAGCTCAATTTAAAAAACTTGAATAAATCCATTCCAATCTTAGCCAATCTGACCATAAAATTCCTTTCCCATGATTTCTTTTCCACAAACTTTCTGCAGCCTTTATATAAGTATTCAGATTTTGTCATATATATATATATAAAACTTCATTCTGGAACAACCAATCATTTTCCTTTCCTGTCTACTTCTCATACATAGTTGTTTCTCTTCACCCTTATTATTTCTAAGTAGTTTTAAATATATATGTTAATTAGAATTCTTAACTCTTAGAATCTTTGTGCCCCAGAGAAAACTAAAAAGTAAATAGTTGTGGACTTTCTGTAACACTAGCAGTCTGTGGATTGGCAAATTTATAAATACATTTTACAATATCTAGAAGTATATTCTTTGGCCTAGTAAATTTTTCTGTGTAGCACAAACCATGTTTACTAACAGACCCAAATATCTTTAGTTCATGAAATTACTCATGAGATATTAAACAGCTAACCGTCATTTCTAATTGTTTTTCTTGCTGTCAAATTTTGTAGCAGAGATGACATGAGCTCACTTAACTGTTTATAACCCTAGGTAGAATAAAAGTGTTATGTTTAATGCTGATAACTCTAAAGATTAGCCTGTTTTAATTAAACCAACAAACTTAAACTAGCTTTTATTTATCAAAATTATCCTAAATCTCATGAACTTAAAAATCATTTAGGTTAGATTTTAAGTTTTTCTGAAAGTAAACTTAATTTATATAGTTCCTGTTTGTCTTTAAGTCAATTACTGAATTATAACCCAGAAACCAATATTGCACTGTATGTTAACTAAAATAAATAAATAAATAAATAAATAAATAAATAATAACAATTTAAAAAAGAAGAAAACAAATTTTCAAAATAGCATTGGTGGTAGAACCATAGCGCATATCTAAAACATACATACATCGACATACATAAACATACAAACAGATACAAGCAAAAATCTTTTAGCTTTTGTTTTAAAACGTTAGCCATGGGCACCTGAGTGGCTCAGTCGGTTAGGCATCTGCCTTCAGCTCAGGTCATGATCTCAGGGTCCTGGGATGTAGTCCCTCATGGGGCTCCCTGCTCCGTGGGAAATCTGCTTCTCCATCACCCTCTGCCGTACCCCCTGCTTGTGCTCTCTCACCCTCTCTCTCAAATAAACAAATAAATGAATCTTTAAGAAAAATAAAATGTTAGCCATGATGCAAGTAAGATAATGCAAAGTTAACAAGTTTATAAAAGAACAGTTGGATCCAAATAGTGTTTCTGGCAGATGGAATAAGTTAATGTTATCTGCTCAGATTTTCTAATATTTGTGGAGAGGACTTTTAAAATTTTTCATAGGCAGTAATCTTCCAAGTAATTTTTCAAGTAATCTCTGCCTCTTTTTTTTAATTTTTGATAAGAATTTTCTCCTTGAACTTTGCAATTCAAAGAGATGGCCTAAGTAAGTGTTCTTGGAGAAGACAGGGTAGACTATTTCTACAAACCTTTTGAGAGGGACAAGGGAGGTTCTGGGATTGGTAAACAGGACAGGAGGCCTTGAATTGCTTCTAGAGCTGCATTTTCTGTTCTTGGAAAGATTCAATCTGTAAGACAAGGACAATTATTTGTAATACCTCAAAGAATTGGGTTGCAACCTAAATGACATCATAGATTGACACATCCTTTGAACTACATCATCTTTAATTTACTTCTTTAGATTGGGAGAAGATTTTCAACTAAGATGGAAATCAAGATTCTACGTTTTAGATTTAAAGCTGTTTGTCTTTGGAATATTTTAGTAAATCCTTCCATAAAGCCTTTAGAAACTTTTTTCTTTCCCTCTGTGTACATAATTTCACTTTAGCCTAGGCGAGAAGGACTTTAAAAGGTCTATTAGGCTCTGAATATCAGTTTCCAGTTTAGCCAACTTCTGACCAGAGATCTACTTAAAAAAATCCTTTTGAATATCTTGTCAGGTGTCAGCCAGAACAAACAACAAATATTTTTGGCCATATTGAAAAATCCCATGGCGTGCCTGAGTGGCTCAGTTGGTTAAGCGACTGCCTTCAGCTCAGGTCATTATCCCAGGCTCCTGGGATCAAGTCCCGCATCGGACTCCCTGCTCAGCAGGGCGTCTGTTTCTCCCTCTGACCCTACCCGCTCTCATGCTCTCTCTATCTCATTCTCTTTCTCAAATAAATAAATAAAATCTTAAAAAAAAAAGAAAAATCCCATGGACCCAAGAGATATCCCCAAAAAGCGTACAATATATACTACCCTCTGAAGTTTCAGAGCCACTCCTGAAGATAGTCTGGGCACTAGAGACAGAGATACAGCAGAGCTGACTGGTAAGAATTATCAACCTTCACTGGCTTCTACCAGTTTTAGCAAGATCCCATTTGCAGGTTCCTGAGAAAGTGGGGTCTAAAGTAGAGAACATAGCACTAGCATCTACCCAAATTTGGCAAACTTTTCCATTAATTTTAGTTTTAGTTTCCACTTGGCTTTTAAAAGAAGTAACTGTTAGCATTTCATAGGAAGATCTGTCAGACTATTGTCAACTCTGGGAGGGACCCATACAGGGACCCCCCCTTCAAAGGTAGATCTGGGGGTGTTGGTAAGGCCACTAACTTGGCAAGCTTTTGTTCATGTTCTTATAGTATCTTCAGAATGGAAAGATAATCAGAGGATTATTAAAATGTGAATACTTAGTTAAAGAGAATAGAGGGAAGTCATAGGGGTCATATCAGTCTTACAGTTTCTGATTTTAGGTACCTCTTGTGTCTTTAATTTTTCATTAGCCTTTTGCAGTGAATATTTCAATGAAGCTATTTTGGAATTTTGAAGTCTTTTGGAAGCTTCTGGGCATGCCAATTAAAATGGTTATCGCATTCTATTTGTCTGATTTGGGAACATTGCACTTATTAAATGAACAATCTTATCTAAATGGAACATTCCCCATATGGCCATTGTAATTCTGGGTTGTTGTGGTAAGATTTTGCCATTTTTGTAGATATCTACAGCTTATGGAACCATAGGTCTTAGATATAAAATAAGCAGTGTGTCAGAAGCTGGCATGTTTAATTATTTAAAACTTGAGGATCCCATTTCTTTAGCTAAGACTTGGTTTCCCAGAGCCAAATTCATACCTCAGAGGGATGTCTTACTGAATTGGAGATTGTGTGTTATTTTACAGTGTATCTTGTGCCTTGGAAATTTTCTTGAATTTGGAGGATGACCCAGTGTCAATGTTACCCATGACCAGCTTATCTTAACATGGGAGTCTTAGAGTTAGGTGGTCAGTGCTCTAATAGCTTTTAAGTGCTCAACCTGTGCCTACAAATTTTGCAGCTTTGGCTTCCAAGATTCTCCATAACAATAGATCTATTATTTATTTACCCCATGTGCTCATTAACAGAAACCAACAGTAATTGAGGAAACAGACCTATGGACAACAGCAATTATCAAAAAGATGATACTGTGGACTGGCCAAGGGAAGGCCTTGTGTGCATCACCAGCATTTCCCAAAGTAGTTAATTTTGCATTCTTTTTATTCTAATTTACTATGCAGAAAAACAAACTTACCAAGATCAAAATATCCCCCAAATGGCTGTTGTTTTCCAAACTGTTTTTGTTAGATCATGCCATCTAGACAAAAAGAGATATGAATGAGAGTTGTAGAGGGAACTGTAGCCTCTTTAGGTTTGCTGGACTTCATGACAGTACAATACACCAGGCATAAACAAACTTGCAATAAAACTAGGAGGGCTATCTCTGCAAGAAAGTGGAGACGGGAATCTGAGAGTGCTTACCTCTGGTGACTCCCAGTACTCTGTGAAGATGGAGAACCTAAAGGGCTTGGTGGGTACCAACACCCATGTCTGGCATTTAGTGGAAAGTCACCATGGACACTGCTTTGGATACCACTCTGACACCAAGAAATGTCAAAACCAAACTCTGTATATTGATAAAATGAAGCAGAAAAATGAAAGTATTACAAGGCTTTTGACCTGCAAGTTGGGAAGCTCAAGGGTATGGGGGCAAAGAGTTCTGAGTTTCTCTCAGACTAAGGAGTTTTTATTGGCTTTCTCAGCTAATTGGTTGCCTGGTGGTCTTCTTCTTATTTGGATCAGGGTAGCTGCATCAGGGGAACAAGGAAATCCAGAGAAGGAATGCACAGACTTGGCATTTGGGGTTGACGGGTATCCTCTACTGATTTCTGAAAAGAGCTGTAAATTCCTGTAGAGTTAGGTTAAGTTTCCTTTATGCACCTGCATTGACCTTTTTCATTTTATCCTTGACATAAGGGACTCCATTTTAGTTTGACTCTTCAGAACCAATTACTCATTTTTGTTGCTTCAATTTCCTAATCTCTAAAATGAGGAGTTCATGAGAGGGTTTAAAAGTGGAGATCTATCTATTATCTATCTATCATCTATTTATCATCTATCATCTATCATCTATCTATATCTATATTTCTGTTTATCATCTATGAATATATATTAAGTATAAATTTGAATTTAATCATAGGTTGATATACAGATATATATGTAAAGTACTTATACAGTGCCCAGCACATAAAATACTCAATAAATTATAAATATTATTATTCCTATGCCATAGACACTTGAGATTAGAAGGATAAACACTAAGCTCCGCCTCTGACAGCCCACGGGCTTTAATAATAACTTTGTGAAAGGCAGGATCTGGGCAGGGATGTCTAAGTGTTTTTCTATTTCCAGTGAATAAATGTAATAGACCACATTCAGTACCCTGGTGTCCAAAATGCAAGCAAATGAGATGTTCTTCTCCAAAGGTAGTAATTGCCCCAGCGGCCTTAAGAATTATATTCTGGGGGGTGGAGCAAGATGGCAGAGGAGTAGGAGACCTGGATTTCATCTGGTCTCAGGAATTCAGCTGGATAGGGATTAAACCATTCTGAACATCTATGAACTCAACAGGAGATCAAAGAAAAGAATAACAACACCTCTCTGAAAAGAAAAGTGACCACTTTCTGGAAGGTAGGACATGTGGAGAAGTGAATACGAGGCGACATGCAGGAGGATAGACGGCAGGGCAGGGGGCCTCTGTCAGCCGCTTCTGGCAAGTGATAGAGCAGCAGAGCACAAAATCAGAAGTTTTAGAAGTCTGCTCTGCTGAGGGACGTCGCTCCAGTGGCTAAGTGGGGGGTGGACACTCATGGGACTGTGTGGTCTCAGGACCCTTGGGGTCACAGAAAGACCAAGGATGCCTGAGTGAGGCAGAGCCCCCGGTATCCCAGGAAGGGAAGCCGGCTGCAGAGATGGAGACAAGGAGTGGGCTTTCAGCTCATGGTTGCCATAAACTGAGATCCTTAGCACAGTCAGGCCACTGCTCCTCCAGCAGGGACCCAAAAAGTGACAGATCCAGGAATACTCCCCTTCCTCCCCGGGGAGGAGCAGCGTGGGAGCATACTGCAGGGATCTGCTGGATTTGGAGACTCCACACTGAGTCGGGTGCCAGAGATAGATACGCTCGGTCACAGCCTGGGTGAGCATAGAATGCGGCCAGAGACCTGGGGGAAGGGAGTGATTGACGGCTTTTCTCTGGGGGCACACTGAGGAGCGGGGCTCGAGTTCTCAGTTCCTCCAGGGTGGAGATTGGGAGGCCGCCATTTTCACTCTTGTCCTCCAAAGCTGTAGGGAAAGCTTGCAGGGAACAAAAGTTCCCAAGAGCAAACCCTAATAGATGAACAGATAACTTACCCCGGACCAGGCAAGGGTGGGGCACTTCCACCTCCAGCAAAGACATTTGGGAACCATGGCAACAGGCCCTCTGCCAGAAGATCAGCAAGAACAGCCAGCCAAGACCAAGTTTACCAATCAATGAGAACAGCAGAAGTCCAGTGCTAGGGGAATACTGCACATAGAATCCATGGATTTTTTACCATGATTCTTTAGTCTTCAAAGTTATTTTTTTTTTAAATTTTTCCCCTTTTTCAACCAACATCTTATCAATCCCTTTTTAAAATAATTTTTATTTTTAATTTTTAGAGTCATATTCTATCCCTTCATAGTAGTTCCTCTTAATTTTGGCATTTATATATAAGTTGTTCTCTCTTTAAAATTTTGAGATACAGGTCCTTCTAACAGATCAAAATATACCCTAAATATCTAGTGTACGGCTTTGTTCTAGTCTCCTGCCTGATCAGATTCTCTCCCTTTTTTATTCTTTCTTTTTTTTTTAAATCCTCTTCTTTCTTTTTTCAAACAACTTCTTACCTTATCAATTCCCTTTATAAATTTTTTATAATTTTCATCTTTACAGTCATATTTCATTGCTTCATCGTATGAACCCTTATTTTTGTACATATATAAGTTTTTTGTTCTTTAAAATTTTGGGAAGCCCTTTCTTCTAACAGACCAAAATACACCCAAAATCTAGTGTGTGGCACTGATCTATGCACCAGCCTGATATTATTTGATCATATTCTGTTTTTTTTCTGTTTTGGTGTGTTTTTATATTTTTCTTTTTCTTTTTTCTTTTGTTCCCTTTCTTTCCCCTGGTTTCAAGTCTTTTCTGATTTGTTTAGAGATATTTTATGGGGCCATTGTTAACCTGTTAGCATTTTGTTCTCTATTTCATCTATTCTCCTCTGGACAAAATGACAAGATGAAAAAAATCACCTCAACAAAAAGAACAAGAGGTAGTACCGTCAGCCACGGACCTATTCAATATGGACATTAGTAAGCTGTTGGAACTAGAGTTCAGAATCATGATTTTAAAGATACTAGCTGGGCTTGAAAAAAGCATAGAAGATGTTGGAGAAACCCTTTCTCGAGAAATAAAAGAACGAAAATCTAAACAAGTCAAAATCAAAAAGGCTATTAATGAAGTGCAATAAAAAATGGGGGCTCTAACTGCTAGGATAAATGAGGCAGAAGAGAGAATCAGTGATATAGAAGACCAAATGATGGAAAATAAAGAAGCTGAGAAAAAGAGAGATAAACAACTACTGGATCACGAGGGCAGAATTCAAGAGATAAGCGATACCATAAGACAAAACAACATTAGAAAAATTAGGATCTCAGAAGAAGAAGAGAGAGGGGGGTAGAAGGTGTATTGGAGCAAATTATAGCAGAGAACTTCCCTAATGTGGGGAAGGAAACAGGCATCAAAATCCACGAGGCAAAGAGAACCCCTCTCAAAATCAATAAAAATAGGTCAACACCCCAACATCTAATAGTAAAACTTACGAGTCTCAGAGAAAAGAGAAAATCCTGAAAGCAGCTCGGGAGAAGAGATATATAACCTACAATGGTAGAAATATTAGATTGGCAACAGACCTATCCACAGAGACCTGGCAGGACAGAAAGGACTGGCATGATAGATTCAGAGCACTAAACAAGAAAAATATGCAACCAAGAATACTATATCCAGCTAGGCTGTCATTGAAAATAGAAGGAGAGATAAAAAGCTTCCAGGACAAACAAAAACTAAAGGAATTTGCAAACACGAAACCAGCCCTTCAAGAAATATTGAAAGGGGTCTTCTAAGCAATGAGAGAGCCTAAAAACAGCATAGACTAGAAAGGAACACAGACAATATACAGTAATAGTCACCTTACAGGCAGTACAATGGCACTAAATTCGTATCTTTCAATAGTTACCCTGCATGTAAATGGGCTAAATGCCCCAATCAAAAGACACAGGCTATCAGATTGGATAAAAAAACAAGACCCATCAATATGCTGTCTGCAAAAGATTCATTTTAGACCCAAGGTCAACCCCAGATTGAAAGTGAGGCGGTGGAAAACAATTTACCATGCTAATCGACACAAAAAGAAAGCTCGGTGGCAATACTTATATCAAACTAATTAGATTTTAAACCAAAATTTTAATAAGAGACAAGGAAGGACACTGTATCCTAATAAAGTGTCTATCCAACAAGATCTAACAATTGTAAATATCTATGCCCCTAACATGGGAGCAGCCATTTATATAAGGCAATGAACAACAAAACCGAAGAAAAACATTAACAACAATACAATAATAGTGGGGGACTTTAACACTCCCCTCACTAAAATGGACAGATAATCTAAGCAAAAGATCAATGAGGAAATAAAGACTTTAAATGACACACTGGACCAAATGGACTTCACAGATATATTCAGAACACTCCATCACAAAGCAACAGAATACACATTCTTCTCTAGTGCCCATGGAACATTCTCCAGAATAGATCACATCCTAGGTCAGAAATCAGGGCTCATATGGTACAAAAGTTTGGGATCATTCCCTGCATATTTTCAGACTACAATGCTTTGAAACTAGAACTGAATCACAAGAGGAAAGTCGGAAAGAACTCAAATACATGGAGGCTAAAGAGCATCCTACTAAAGAATGAATGGGTCAACCAGGAAATTAAATAATAATTTAAAAAGTTCATGGAAACAAATGAAAATGAAAACACTACTGTTCAAAATCTTTGAGCTTCAGCAAAGGCAGTCAGAAGAGGAAAGTAGATAGCAATACAAGCCTTTCTCAAGAAACAAGAATGGTCTCAAATACACAATCTAACCCTACATCTAAAGGAACTGGAGAAAGAACAGCAAATAAAGCCAAAACTCAGCAGGAGAAGAGAAATAATAAAGATCAGAGCAGAAATCAATGAAATAGAAACCAAAAGAACGGTAGAACAGATCAACGAAACTAGGAGCTGGTTCTTTGAAAGAATTAACAAGATTGATAAACCCCTGGCCAGACTTACCAAAAAGAAAAGAGAAATGACCCAAATCAACAAAATCATGAATGAAAGAGGAGAGATCACAACCAACACCAAAGAAATACAAACAATTATAAGAACATATTATGAGCAACTCTATGCCAGGAAATTAGATAATCTGGAAGAAATGGATGCATTCCTAGAGATGTATCAACTACCAAAACTGAACCAGGAAGAAATAGAAAACCTGAAGAGACCTATAACCACTAAGGAAATTGAGGCAGTCATCAAAAATCTCCCAACAAAAAAAGCCCAGGGCCAGATGACTTCCCAGGGGAATTTTACCAAACATTTAAAGAAGAATCAATACCTATTCTTCTGAAACAGTTCCAAGAAATAGAAATCGAAAGAAAACTTCCAAACTCATTTTATGAAGCCGCCATTACTTTGATCCCAAAGGAGACAAAGACCCCATCAAAAAGGAGAATTACAGACCAATATCCTTGATGAACATGGATGCAAAAACTCTCACCAAATACTAGCCAATAGGATCCAACTGTACTTTAAACGGGTTCTTCCCCACGACCAAGTGGGATTTATTCCTGGGCTGCAAGGTTGGTTCAACATCTGCAAATCAATCAACGTGATACAATACATTAACAAAAGGAAGAACGAGAACTATATTATCCTCTCAATAGATGCAGAAAAAGCATGTGACATAGTACAGCAAACTTTCTTGATCAAAACTCTTCAGAGTATAGGGATAGAAGTTACATACCTCAATATCATAAAAGCCATCTATGTAAAAACTACAGCAAATATCATTCTCAATGGGGTAAAACTGTGAGCTTTCCCCCTAAGGTCAGGAACTCGGCAGGGAAGTCCACTATCAGCACTGTTATTCAACATAATATTAGAAGTCCTATCCACAGCAATCAGACAACAAAAAGAGGTAAAAGGCACCCAAATCGGCAAAGAAGAAGTCAAATTGTCACTGTTTGCAGATGATATGACACTTTATGTGGAAAACCCAAAAGACTCCACCCCAAAACTGCTAGAACTCATTCAGCAATTCAGTAAAGTAGCAGGATATAAAATCAATGCCCAGAAATCAGTGGCATTCCTATACACCAACAACAAGAGAGAAGAAAGAGAAATTAAGGAGTCGATCCCATTTACAATTGCACCCAAAACCATAAGATACCTAGGAATAAATCTAACTAAGGAGGCAAAGGATCTGTATTCACAAAACTACAAAATACTCATGAAAGAAATTGAGGAAGACACAAAGAAATGGAAAAACTTTCCATGATCTTGGATTGGAAGAACAAATACTGTGAAGATTTTAGTGCTACCTAGAGCAATCTACACATTCAATGCAATCCCCATCAAAATACCATCCACTTTTTTCAAAGAAATCGAACAAATAATCCTAAAATTTTTATGGAACCAGGGAAAACCCCGAATAGCCAGAGGAATGTTGAAAAAGAAAAGCAAAGCTGGCGGCATCACAATTCCGGACTTCAAGCTCTATTACAAAGGTGTCATCATCAAGATAGTATGGTTCTGCAAAAAAACAGACACCTAGATGAATGGAACAGAATAGAGAGGCCAGAAATGGACCCTCAACTCTATGGTCAACTCATCTTTGACAAAGCAGGAAAGAATGTCCAATGGCAAAAAGACAGTCTCTTCAACAAACGGTGTTGGGAAAATTGGACAGCCACATGCAGAAGAATGATACTGGACCATTTCCTTACACCACACACAAAAGTAGACTCCAAGTGGTTGAAAGACCTAAATGTGAGACAGGAGTCCATCCAAATCCTAAAGGAGAACACAGGCAGCCACTTCTTTGACTTCAGCTGCAGCAACTTCTTCCTAGAAACATCACCAAGTGCAAAGGAATCTAGGGAAAAAATGAACTATTGGGACTTCATCAAGATAAAAATCTTTTGCTCATCAAAAGAAACAGTCAACAAAACCAAAAGACAACCGACAGAATGGGAGAAGGTTTTTGCAAATGACATATCAGATAAAGGACTAGTATCCAAAATCTATAAAAAACTTATCAAACTCAACACCCAAAGAACAAATGATCCAGTCAAGAAATGGGCAGAAGACATGAACAGACATTTTTCCAAAGAAGACATCCAAATGGCCAACAGACACATGAAAAAATGCTCAACATCACTCGGCATTAGGGAAATCTAAATCAAAACCTCAATGAGATACCACCTCACACCAGTCAGAATGGCTAAAATTAACAAGTCAGGAAACGACAGATGTTGGCAGGGCTGCGGAGAAAGGGGAACCCTCCTACACTTTTGGTGGGAATTCAAGTTGGGTGGAACCACTCTGGAAAACAGTACGGAGGTTCTTCAAAAAGTTGAATATAGAGCTACCATACAATCCAGCAATTGCAGTACTGGGTATTTACCCTAAAGATAGAAATGTCGGGTTCCGAAGGGGTACATGCACCCGATGTTTATAGCAGCAATATCCACAATAGCCAAACTGTGGAATGAGCCAAGATGTCCTTTGACAGATGAGTGGATGAAGAAGATGTGGT
>NW_027397081.1:30528572-30543427 GCF_003265705.2 Callorhinus ursinus
TTCTTAATCTCAGGAAACAAACTGAGGGTTGCTGGAGTTGGGGGGGTGGGAGGGATGGGGTGGTTGGGTGATAGACATTGGGGAGGGTATGTGCTATGGTGAGCGCTGTGAATTATGGAAGACTGTTGAATCACAGATCTGTACCTCTGAAACCAAGAATGCAATATATGTTAAGAAAAAAAAAAAGAAGATAGCAGAAGGGGAAGAATGAAGGGGGGGAAATCAGAGGGAGAGACAAACCATGAGAGTCAATGGACTCTGAAAAACAAACTGAGGGTTCTAGAGGTCAGGGGGGTGGGAGGATATGTTAGCCTGGTGATGGGTATTGAAGAGGGCATGTTCTGCATGGAGCACTGTGTGTTATGCACAAACAATGAATCATGGAACACTACATCAAAAACTAATGATGTAATGTATGGTGATTAACATAACAATAAAAATTTTAAAAAATTATATTCTGAATTTCTCAAAATCTTCCACTTAAGAAAATGCTTGCTTTATTCGATCCCATATTGAGGCTCAAGTTACTATTTGGTCACAAGGGACCCAGAATCTTGAAAATTTTGAGCCAGTTTCCTCCTACTCTCAGGGGAATTTTGAATGGAGAACATCTGATCCCTTGATAACTGGAAGTTTGCTTTCAAACAATCAATAAAAAAGTCATAAAACTCAATCAATTCAGTAAATTAATTGGTGAGACATAATTTAAAAACTAATGTTCAAGAGATAGTTCCCTTTTAACCTTGCAAGAATTTTGAGGCAATTAAATATCAATGGGAAAATTATATTTGTAAAATGAGAGAGCAAGCTGAATACATTTACATTTTATTAATTGAGACTGTTTCCTGAGGTTATCATGAAACTTGTTTATTAAGTGCAATAAACACAAAGCACAATTAAGACTGTGTAGGAAAGGCAGAGTCTCGTGAGCAGTGGGATAAGAAGTGTCAGCCGTTAGTGAGCTATTTGCCTCCCTCCACTACACACACACACACACACACACACACACACACACACACACACACACACGCTCGCACTGTTGAACCGCTGCACTCCCCCTATTGGTCATGTAGCTGTTCCTATCTTCTTACTGTCATCCACTGAGATCTGGTCTCCTTTCCATTCATGAAAAATGTCCATACCTCCTCACATTCTCTGTCTCTACCCCTAACCCTGTCATCATTTTTGGACACCTTACTACACACACATTTTCCAAACCAAAGCCTCTCTGTTTGTAACTTCATCTTTAGTAACTCTCTTCTTCATTGCAGATACCACCTGTGCAGTCTTACCCTGGACTTTGCCATCTTCAAGAAAAATATGAAAATGAATTCAAATTGCCCACTCTGACCTCAGGCTCTTATCCTCTCATCATATCCAACTTATGTGCTCATGTATACTTATCGAGTTCATTCTTTACCCTTATATAATGTATCATCTACTCCACCACTCTAACCATCCATGACCTTTTGTATGCCTTTCTATTTCCTACCTTAAATCCATGGGCCATTGTTATAATTATATCCTTAAATATAAGTTCATTTCTCTCACTTTTATGTAGGTATTTTCTTAAACTTTAGCTTTGAAAGGTATCAATCATCTGCCTTTTTCCTGTCTAATACAGGTGTGACAGAGCTTTGCTGAAAAAAGCAATACCATAGGATTGACCCATATCACATTATTTTCATGATCCCCTTTTCCAGTATGGGCAAGAGAACAACCATGTTTCTCAAATGAACTCACTCTACCACTCCCTTTGACAACTTTTAATATATTTTACATTATATTTAGATTCTTAGAATGCCCCTCACTCCCAGAGTTAGGTTATTGACTCTCTTCATACCGTATTTAGAAAATAGAAAACATCAGATGGAAACTCAAAGTTCACTTCCCCAAAAACTACATTTTTTTGCAATTCACTTATATCTTCTCCTTCCTAATAAAACAGAGGAAAGAATTTTGCTCCTCTTTTAGAAATTAGCTAGTATTTATGAAGATTTTTCTATGCATCAGCCACAGCACACCTACAGTCTACTGTAATAATTACAACAAACCTATGAAGAAGACATTGTTATTATTCCCTTTCACATATTAAATAGTGGAGATGGCATTGGAAGCTAGAAAATCTGGCAGCAGAGCCCATACTGTTAACATCAGATGATATTATCAGTCTCTGTTCAAATGTTCTGGATCTCATCTTACTTCACTTTTCCAAGGATATTATTGTCTGGTGATCCCTACTTCTCATACATTCTTTTTCCTTTTTTACTGGATCATTCCTATCAGTATTCAAACTTGGTCAATTAGACTACATCTAAAAGTAAACAACAACAGAAGCAAAATCCCTTGACCTCCATTCTCTAATTCAGCTGTTCTATATAGTCAGCCAATCAGTTTCATGTACTTCACCAAAATTCTAAGCCTCCATTAAAATATGACACAATAAATTTAAAGAAATATAAGACAATGAAAGCAAAGAATACATACCCATAGGCAATGTGATATTTTAACAGATTTCTGGAAGACAGAAAATATTTGGAAGCATATTTATGGGTAGCAACATGGAGAAGTCACAGTGTCAAGTAAACACAGAGAGAAATGAAATAGAGAGGCCAGTCAGCCTGAAAGTCCTGGAAAGTCTCCAGACCTGGGGTCAACAGGAGCGGCATATGATGAAAATCAAGGAGAAAATAGAGGGATTATATGAAGGTGTGCATCCCCAACAATTGACCTCCACCATTTACGCCTTCCCCTTGGATGCAGCACATATTTCGATATTAGGCAGAAGGACCAGAAAGCTATTTTCTAAATAATTGTACCAAGCATGTGGATAAAATTGGAGCTCTTAATTGTAACCATATAACCTAAACTTCTAGATCCAACCTGCTGAATTTTTCCTGGTTCCTGCTCCAAAGGTTTAGGTAATGTTGTTCCCTATGCTTGGAAACTCTTCCCTCCATTCCTTCCTAACTTCTCACCAGCCATCCTTCAGAAATAAGCCTAAAGATCTTTTCATAGAAAAGAGGTTTCAGTTTTCTCTACTTAAATTATTTCTCTGACCACTGCTGTTTATTTCCTTTGCAACACTTATCATGATATGTAACCAGTTTTTAAAATTCAGTTGTTTATGTCCACCTCCTTCATTACACTCAAGTCCCCATGAAAGCAGGTCAATGTCTGTTTTATTTCTCCACTGTGATCCCAGCACCTTAGATGGTGCCTGAATATAAAATTAAAGGTGAGACTAGAAAAGAGGAAATTGAGTTTCTCTGGGCTAGAGAGAAGAAGGAGAGGACATAGAGATAAATAGATGATAGATAGATGATATAGATGATAGATAGAAAGATAGATGATAGATAGATGATAGATAGATAGATAGATAGATAGATAGATAGATAGATAGATAGAGGATGGATAGTCCTTTTTATGCACAGTGATTCTCACACATTATTAGTCGTCATCTGGTCAATGATTTTGATTATGTCCCATCAGATTAATACTCCTTCTGTTGGCAAAGTGCAAGGATTAGAGGGCACAGAAGTTTACTCCATATGCATGGGGTTAATAATAAACAAATCAGCTGGAAGGTGAAAACATAGTGAAAGATGCTTGGTTTTATTACAGAGGGGTATGAAAAGACTTCAGAGAAGCTAAGAAAAGCTAGGATCCTGGCACCAAGATAGGCACTTAGGTGACCAGGGACAAGGTAAGGTAAGGTAAGATCTATAAACTTGAACAAGGGATCAAGAAAAAAGCCAAATCAGCAATAATATTAATTTACTCAATTAGCAAATATTTATTTTTCAGTCAAGCATGTTCTAAACAAAATCAAGAACTAATTTATGCACAGTTGCTAGCCCATGGCCTGATCCTTCTTAAATCCCCTGATGGGAAAAATTGTGATCTCAAAGTCCAGGACAGGATTGACATGCCAGGAAGTGATGTGCTGTTTACAGCAGTGTCTCAGAGAGCCTTAGGTAGTGGGTCAGACAGTTCTTTGCTCTGTCTACTTTTCAGCACTGGAATTTGGCAGAAATTTAATTTAATGGAATATCTTGTTTTCGTCTAGTTTTTCTAGTTTACTTTACAGTTGGGTTGGGGCATGTGACTCACTTTGGCCAATGTGTTCTGGCTATAAGCTTCAATTGAGGCTGAGACAGTTAAAAGCTGGTGTGCCAGCTCCATTCATCCCCCCGGCCCCCAACCTTTTTGTGGCTAAAGAGACCACATTTTGAGAAGACTGGGCCACAAGTCAAAACAGCCTGGATGGCTGAGTAATGTCACAGAGAAGAAAAGAGCTTCCCTGGAAAAGAGAGCTTCTCAAGACACATCATAATTTGTATGAGTGAAAAATATACATTCTTATGTTAATCTGTTGAGATTTTGTGGTTTTCTAGTGGTGGTAATTATCCTGATTCATACACCCCATTAAGAAATGTCCTAGAGCATACCTCTCACTGCTTAAACCTCAAACTGATATTCATTGCTTTAATTTCTTTCTGATGATGGTTGGAAAACGCTGAACACAACATAATGTGAAGAAGCAAGACCATTATCTCTCTTATTTGTTGACAGGGGCTGAAGAAGCCTTGCCATGCTGGACTAAAAGACTGTTCCTTGGTTCCCAAGCTGCCTGCAGGTAGCTCCTTAGGTAAGATCAGATGTTCCTAAAGAGTTGGAAGACCATGTCTGAGCATCATAGGAACTAGTTCACCTCATTCCATTCATTTACAGTGAGGGTGGTGGAGCATTGGGTGAGACAGGAAGATAGCCTTGGTCTCCCCACTCTCTTTTTCCAGTTTGGTTGTGATGAGGTTGTAGCTAATGGGGAGAGAGGATGGAAGTCACTGGATATGGTGCATGTGAAAATAAAAAAGGCATAAGTATCTCAGGAGTCCTTCGCTTTTTCTCTTTCCTCCAGAAACTCAATTTCTTACTCATGTTATCATTCCACTTCAATGGCTTCCCAGTGCTCTTAGGATAAACTCCAAACTCCTTCCTATGTCATAGATCACCACTATCACCATGGTTCTGTCATTGCCTACATTGAATGATTTTTCTCTTAGGGTTCTCCTGGAATACTCTCTATGCATGAGCAGCTGTTTCCTATCCAGGATGTAACCTCTAGCAGTGGGGATCACATCTGTCCTGTGTCATATGCCATATACTGAACACAGTGCTCAATAACTATTTGTCCAGTGAATGGATTACATCATCAATGTTTCACAAACATGGCATAGCATTGCAATGTCCTTCCTCCTCTATCTCACAGCAGTGCTAACCTGTGGACACTCTTGGACTCCCATGCACTGTTGTTTTTCTACCCTTGAATGCCCATGCCATCTGTATGCTGTTCTGTCAGCAGAACCTATGAAACAGTTTCCCATTTGTATTCTCAGTACCTCAAAACACTGCCTGATATTGACAGGTAGTAGATGCTCGATAAGTAAGTTTTGAGTAACTTAGATATGAACCAATAGGCAGCCAGTGACAGTTGCCGCTTTTGAAAAAGTTATATTGACAGTTTTCCTGGGTGGTGGGCTTTCTGCTCTCTGCACTCCTCCCTTTCCCCTGTCTTCCAGTCACTGGATTCAGCCAGGAGGCTCTCCTATCTAAGATAGGTTCCTATTTTTGACTGAGGTGGGAGTTGCTAGTTTTTGAGCTGTCTTTTCTTTAGTGTTCCAGCCTGCCCTAATTTCCCTGCAATGACCTTGCCCTTCTGGTTCCCAAATGCCATTCCAAACTTTGAGCCATTTACTTTGCCTAAATATTGAGTTTTAGGCTATGTGCCAGTGAGAAGTTCACCCCATAACTTTTGCCTGATTTTGGACTGGAAATTTCATCTTAACTTTAAAGTCATGTGCATAACTGATTTATAGACTATTGGCTAACCCACCGAGCTGAAAACCTCTAACTCTGAGATTTACTCAACTCAGGAGCAGAGTTGCCTTTTATTCTCCATCAGATATAAAGCAAATGCTACAGGATTTAGATGGAGGGTAAAGAGAGATCAAAATTGTTGTCCTCCACTCTCAGAGCAAAACACACCTCTATTCATTAGCTCCAGACCTTAGAGTTTTACTCAGACAGCTGCTTCACTATTTCAAAGAGAGAGCTAGGGGAGAAGGTGTCAAAAGCTGCATAAATCCATACCCAATGCAGCAAACATCTTAAAATAGCACATCTTAATCAAGGGCAAAACACCCTGTGCTTGCCGTGAATGTTGGGCATCAAACTAAAGAAGGTAATGAGAAAAAATATAGTTCATCATATCTGTTCATAGAAAATAAAAAATTGCTTTTTCACTTATAATGATTTTTACAAACTACCAAATCCTAGAACAGTTTCGATTTTTCTGCTCAGAGATAAGGATTAGATTGAGAACTGTCTACTAGGGATACAGAAATGACAATCATCTACATTTACTGATAAAACCAAGCCTGATGGAAACCCATGGGCCCAGGCCCCTTTTCCACTGAGCCTGAGGTTAGAGCTGCTTACAGGAAGCCAAGTGAAGGCACTAAATCCCCCATTCTATTCTGTGCAATCTACCCCTGAATCTTTATATACTGATGAAAAAAGCATCAGAGGAAGGGAAGGAAGCATTAAAAAGAAGAGAAACAAAAAGCTGTAATGATTAACAAACTAGAAAGATGGTCTGTTAGGGCTGGATGAAACTCCACAAATTATTCAATTTATTCTTGTCCTCACTCCTGTTTTCTGTTTACTGAAGTATACTTTAAGTACAGAAAAGTACATATATTAAATATATAGATTGGTCAATTTTCATAAACTGAACACATCCACATAATTGGCACTCAGATCAAGAAACCAAAATGGCCAGCACCCTAGTGGCCCTGCTTGAGCTCTTTTGTAGCCATGCCCCTCTTAGGGGCAACTAATATATCTAACATATATTAGTTTAATCCATTTAGTACTTTACTGAAATTGAGTGATACAATATGTACTTGTTTACGTCTGGCTTCTTTCCTTCAACATTATGCTTATGAAATCCATTTATATGTTGGTGGATTGTTGTGGATTATTGCTGCTTATTGCAGTTTACTGCCTTTTGCTGAAAATACCATATTTTTCTAGTCTACTACTGATGGGTAATCTCATCATTTTACCTTTAATGAAATGAGTCCAGCAGGTTGCATAGCTGTCTAAAGTTGCACAGTGAGAATGGTACCCAGCATAGGATGTTCAACTGGACTCCAGCCCAATGCTCATTGTATTCCACCAGGCTACTTCCCTACCTCCAAATTATTTCTTAAATGCTCTGCTATGCATACCTGTCATATTCTCTTTATACAGAATGGAAACCAGACTGCCACATGTGCAGACAGGTGCTAGTAAAAGCAACTTCTTTCAGTGTACTCCTCTGGCAGATAAACTACAAGTAACAAATCTGGATGTACATAAAGGTGCATAACACCAAAAGCCAAGGTAAAATTTCATCTATTCTGAGTACAATCTGTATTTCTGGATCTATTTACTTCATGGAGATTTCTGCTGTTTAAATCACTCAAATACATTCTCCAGAGAGGCAGATAAATTTATCTCCCAGAGAGTCATGGTTGAGATGAAGAATACATCATCTACCCTTACTCTTACTAGGACGGATCAGGTGTTGGAGGCAGTGGAGGTCAAGTCCATGGCAAGCAAATACAGACCTGCTATAGGAACACAGCTATGGGTTTTCCCTCTGCAGCTGTACACAACCCCTCCCTCCTTCTCCTTTTCTCTCTACCTCCAGCCTCTGCCAATCACCCTCTCATTGCCAAGAAGCAGTTGATTCCTAATGAGAGGTTTATATTTTTGTTGAACCAGCTGCCCTCTGACCATGTGCATTATTTCTCCCTGTTCCTGTGAGAGGGGCATCTCATCATTCTCTTTCTCCCTCTGCCCCAGTATCAGGACACAGATCTGGGAAGGCTCATTAAAGTGTCCTGTGTCAAGGAGCACCTTGTTAGGAGGATTCATTGGCAGTTGGACCACACTGCTATCTCCACTGCAGAAATAATTTTTCCTGGGTCCACTCAGTCATTATCTTAGGAGCAGGCCAGGGCACTGACTGGCTCCTAAGGTTGAGAGAATGAAGAGAAAGAGAGGGAGGGGGAAGAAGAAGCAGTAGTTTCCTTTTACCTACTCTTTCTGAGCCCAGAGCAGCCCTCAGGAATGCCTTGGTGGTATACCCTTGACATTGTTGAGAAATGACTCCTTTGAGTTACCGAAAGAAATTTCTGTGTGAAGAATTCCTGAGTGATCTCATGGTTATTGTCGTGCACCAGGAAGATACTCTCTCTCTCCTTGGGACCATGGATACTCATGGGGCAGCCATGGAAGGTGGGTAAAATGAGATCCTACCATACCCTACAGGAGGACTTCAGAACCTCATCAGTAAAATGGGGATAGTGCATTGATCTGACAAGTTTGTTATAAGGATAAAGTAAAATAATATTTCTTAGATTGATTGAAATTCTCCTAAAATTATTTATTCTGTGTATAAAGAACATTAAGTGAAGATTCCCTTATTTCTTAAAGGAATTATCATTTTTGGGGCACCTGGGTGGCTCAGTGAGTTAAGTGTCTGACTTTTGATTTCGGCTCAGGTCATGATCTCGATGTTGTGAGATTAGGCCCCGTGTGGGGCTTTGTGCTGTGCTTGGAGCCTACTAAGGATTCTCTCTCTCCCTCTTCCTCTCTCCCTCCCTGCCCCCCAATAAAAATTTATCATTTTCATTCTCCTATTCCTTTGCTTTGATAGCATAAGAGTTAGATTAGTAAAATAGAGAAGGCACCTAAAATTAGTGTCATAGTCAAAGAAACCAGCTGGGAGCCCCTCTCATGGCAGAAGGCATTCTGGCTTGTGCTGTGTACTCAACAGTTTCTGCCCTTCCCTGTTCATAGGCAAATCTCCAAAGAAGCTCCTGGAGGGCCCAGTGGAAAATAACTATTATTAGTAATAATAATCAGCTACAGCTATGTAATACTTACTCTGAATCAGGCATTGTAAGTGTTTTTCATGCATTATCTCATTTAATCCTCCAAAAAACCTTTGAGCCAAGAACATTAGGAAATAGGAAAGTTTCTCAAGTTCAAGTTGCTAATAAATGGTGGATTCAGGAGCTGACTGTGAGCAGTCTTATTCTAGAACCTATTCTGTTAAATTTCATGGCATTTTATTTTGTAAAATTTAGAGACCCCAATGAAAAATGGAAAATTCATGGTGATTTCACTGCTCTAGATAAGGAAAAATTAATTTCTAAAGAAAATGCTTTCAGTCATTTTTCAACCTGATGTTTCCAAGGTATGGATGAAGCAGCCTTAATATATATAGCTATTACCCCAAGTGTCAGAGTTCCCAATTCTGTATTGCCTCCTAGGTTTTCCAGTCATGTGTCACTCTAATTTTTCTATGGTTTGTCTGTGACAACCCCTCTCAAACATTTTAACCATTTGCTCTGGAAAGTGGTTATGCCACTTAGAAAAATAAATACAAAACAAAACAAGCAATAACCTCCTTACTGAGTGTTCCCCATTTCTCTCTACCTCACTCTTACCCTCCTCTTCCCTGAGAACATGGGTCCCTTGCAGAATATCTCAGGAGGGATGGTCCTTGCTTTTCCAGGTCATGCACTCAGTCAGAGCATGCTTACTTAGGTCCCTTGGCCATTTTAAAAAATATACTTCCCTTGAAAGGAAAAATAAAGTCTTTGCTGATTGTATTGAAACCCTCCTCCCACACACCATACAATTGACATTACCCTTTTCAACATACAAATTTGTTCTCACTTGCCACAACCACTTGAACGTACTAAACATCAATGTTTATGGCATTTGAAGCACATGACTATGTCCTGCATTTGAAACTTTTAAGGCCTCCCCTTGCCCCACATAAATGTCCTTGCTCTATGTGGCATTGCTCTACCAGCAGTTTCCTTTTCCCTAAGGTGCAACTTCTCAGTGCCTCCAGATTGCATCCTTCCACCCACACATTGGTCCATTTTGCATTCTCCATGATTGTTCTCATGCAAAACCATGTGGGTGTAGTCACCACCAAGGCACTCCTGAATTTGAATCTCCAGCCCCATGGCCTCTTGTGAACTGGAGCAGCCTACTGTATATCTCCAGATGATGCTGCACAGGGAACTGGAATGCAACATATTTGAGCTGGACTTAGAATTTCCTGTCAGTTTCCAGCTCTAATCATAGGCTTTCTCTCTAACATATACCTCAACTGACTCTATCTTACCTCCAGCCTCCCATCTCTCCTTCTCTCTCTTTTACCCAAATCTGTAACCTGAATTTTTTCTGGTTACTTCTTGTTACTGCCACACCAAGTCCTACTAACTCTGCGTTATAAATGCCTCATGAGTATGCCCTATCCTCTCTCCATCTCTGCTGTCCCTGCCTGAGTTCTCACCCACATTGGGTCCTGTCTGGATTGCTCTCATGGCTTCTGCTACTGCTACTGGGGCAAACTTTTCCAAACATTAATGGGCTTTTTTCCATCTATTGCTCAAATCTTCGAACAGATTACCATTGCCTTTGATTTAAAATCCTAAAATGGGGTACAAAGTCCTGCTGACTTTCCTAGCACTACTCCCTGCCAATTTTCCACAACTGCTCCATGCTCCAGTGAGTCATCATGTTCTACCTGCTGTTTCCAGAGTAAATGATTCTCTCATGCACCTTTCTCATTGTACATACTCTGCCCTCTTAGTAAAATGTCCATCTCCACCCTTCATTTTTTAAATCACCTATCATTATTTAAGGCTTAGATTATCCTGTTTTTTCTTGGAAACATTTCCTAAGTTCCCCTTACTGGGTCAGGTACTCCGCAACCAACACTGTTCTGTAATTTTCCACTTTTTTTTTTTTCCTACAGATTGTGACAAAGGTTCAGTCTTGCACCTTTATATGCTCACTCAGTAACGCAATGTTTAGAATTAGAGAAAGAACTAAAAGGTGCTTTTGGAAGAAGTGAAAACAGAAACCCACCTGGGTCTGGTCCTAATTTTGCCATGTTGGGTACCTAAAGTAGACTGGGGACTGTGCTAAGTGCCGTGAAGGATACAACCATGATTAAGGCACTATTTCTTTTGAAGAAATTACATTCTGACAAGATATATAGATAGGAAACAGGTAAAGTATAAGACAGGATGAAAAAAGTCTTATGTGGCATACACATAAGCCTTGTGTTCTGGCTTTCCACTGCTGTGTAACAAACTACCCCAAAATTTATTGGCTTAAAACAATCAATTTATTATAACATAATTTTGTGGGTTAGGAGCTCATGCAGAGTTCAAGTGGGTGATTCTTCTATTCCTTGTGGTGTTGACTGAGGTTATTTAGTTGTTCTTGCCTGGCAGATAGGCAAGTCTGGAGGATTCAAATGGCTTCACTTGTATCTGGCGCCTTGAAAATAATGCCTGGACATCACTATCTAAATCCAGATATCATCACCTAAATCAGGTCCAGGAGCAGATGACTCTCCTGGATATACTTTTTCATGTATAGTTTTCAATCTAAAGGCCTAAGTACTAAAAAGACAAGTTATCTGTCCGCCTTACACCAAATAGGCAATAGTGGAACAGATATAGGATAACCACAATAGATACTCCACTTTAGTAAGGGGGAGAATATGTAGGTCATAGCAACTCTGAAATCCAGATAAGCACACACTACTAATTCCTTAATTAGAGCCTAGTTCTGCTACCCAGAACTGACTACTTGTGACTCTTGGCTATGCCCTCTTAAATCTTGTTTCTTTCTTTCTTTTTTTTTTTTTTTAAAGATTTTATTTATTTATTTGACAGAGAGAGACACAGTGAGAGAGGGAACACAAGCAAAGGGGGAGTTGGAGAGGGAAAAGCAAGTTTCCTGTGGAGCAGGGAGCCCCATGCAGGGCTTGATCCCGGGACCTTGGGATCATGACCTGAGCAGAAGGCAGACGCTTAATGACTGAAACACCCAGGTGCCCCTTAAATCTTGTTTCTGCCCTCTGAATCACCTTCCCTATATAAGAAATGATCTATATTTGCAGCTGGAAAACTTTCTCAGGTTGCTTATGAAAAGTTGTGGACCCAGAGGACTCTTTATTTTAAATAGTCTCTGTTCTTTTTAGTCCAAGTTGATGGTGCATTTATTAATACAATTTCTTAAGAACTTTGTGGGCTTCTGTGATCTTATTTCATATAAGTATATTGTTGTCCACTAGCAAAAGTTATACTCACAAATCTCTTTAAGACAATCTCTTCCTGGCTTGTACAGAGAGACAGTGTTGTGTAGGCTAACATCCTTGACACTTTTTCTCTAGTTAGGAGCATCCATAAGACATACCCTGAAATATTTCTGAAGTCTTGGCAAAAGGGCTCATAGATACCCTTTGAGATGATTTTTACCTTGAGGTTATTGTTTATTCTTTGAGCTTTTTGGCTCTAGGGAGACTGGGAATGAGAAAGAGTTCTCTTGTAGAACCTGGCAAGTCCTTAATCCTTTATCTCTAAATTTTGCTTGAGAGCTTTTTTACTATATTTTTCTTTATCCATATCTTGTTATGGGCTGCAATGAGAAACCAATTGGCACTTTTGACGTACTGCCTAGAAATCTTTGTAAATCCACCAGTTTATTAGGTTCCTCATTCCACATTACTGCAGGCAAAAATATTTTCAAATTTTATTGCTATATAACACAAGTTCCCTTGCATTCCGCCTCCAAAAAAATTTTCTCCCTGTCCTTCTATCTTTCACTAGTGGTCTCCTTGAGGACCTTCTAGCTTCTGTTTGCCACCCAACCCAAACCATATATATATATATGAGATATATATATATATATAATTTCTGTGTATAATATATATAGGATATATATATGTAATCACTGTAAGATTTAGTTACTTAAAATAATAGCTATTTTATTATAGCTCACAGTTTATGACTCAAGAATTTAGACAGTTCCTCTGGTAATTCTTCTGCTACTTGTGGCATAGATTGAGGTTACTCAGTAGGACTTAGCTGGTGGATGGGCAGGTCTGAGAGCCTTAATAGCTTTGCTTACATGTCCTGGCAGTTTTGCAGGGATGGTTGGAAGCTATACTCATCTGGGATTATTGACTGGAGAACTTACACATGGCCTCCTCAGCCTGGCTATCTCAGAGTCATACAGCTTTTTCATGGTATCAATATTCACTTAGAATAGTTGTTCTAAGAGATTTAGGTGAAAGCTGCAGGCTGTTTTATATCCTCACCTTGAATATCTCCAAATGTAACTTTCACCACATTATACAGCTGAAACAAATCACTACAACTATCCAAGATTCAAAAAGAAAGGAATTAGACTTTACTTCTCAAAAGGAGCCATAGAAAAGGGTTGACAGCCATATTTAATCTACTACACCTTGGTAAACAACACGGAGAGGGATAGTCTTGTAGCTTCAATGTCTTATATATTACCAGCACCAGAATCTTGTGGTGATAGGGCTATCGACATACATGCATTTATCACATATCTCTTGCTCTTATTCTTTTTGATTTCTTTTTCTGGAGGGGTTTTTAAAACATCAGGAGTTTAGAAAGATATCAGCATTGGCAGAAACATAGAAACAATATCATTTCCTATGTTTAAAAAAACATAATATAGAATTCCATGATAATATACCATGATTTATTTATCCATTATACTGCTGTTGGACACTTAACATATAAAGCAATTACTGATAGGAAAGGATTTACTATTGCTATATTGCTATTTGTTTTGTCAGTTTTATGGCCTTTGTACTCCTCATTTCTTTCATTATTGCCTTTCTTTGTACCTAGTTGTTTTTTTATACTGAAACTTTTGATTACCTTCTCCTTTCCTTTTGTGTATATTCCATGGATATTTTTAAGGGTTGTCATGGGGATTGCATAGAACATCCTAAAGCTATGGCAATCTATTTTAAATTGGTTCCAGCTAAACTTAAATACAAAAACTCTAATCCTTTATAACTTCCTACTCCACATTATCTTATTGATGCCACAATTCCATTTTTATATTTTGTATACCTGTTATCATGGATTTAGAATTATTTTTATACTTGTCTCCTAAATCCTGTAGAAAAATAAAAAGTGGAGTTATAAACTGAAATTACACTAATATTTGTTTTTTATATCTGTCCATATATTTATCCTTACTGGAGAATTTTTTGTATGGCTTTGAGTTACTGGCTATCATCCTCTCATTTCTTGTAGGACCCGTCTAGTGATAATAAGCTCCTTTAACTTTTATCTGTGAATGTATTAATTTCTCACTGATTTTTGAAAAAAAAGTTTTTAGGGATATAGAATTCTCTGTTGATAGTTTTTTTTCTTTTGGTACTTTATTTTTTAAATTTTATTTTATTTTATTATGTTATGTTAGTCACCATACAGTACTTTAAATGTATCATTCCACTGTCTTCTGGGCTGCAAAATTTCTGCTGAGAAATCTATTGATAATCTTATAGGGGCTCCCTTGTACATGGTGAATCATTTTTGTTGTTGTTGCTTTCAAGATTCTTTGTCTCTCATGTTTGATGCTTTAATTATAATGTGCTACAGTGTGGGTCTCTAAGATGATCCTACAGAGAATTCATAGACCTTTGATTTGTAGGTCAGTGCCTTTCCTCACATTTGGTAAGTTTTTGACCATTATTTCTTCAAATAATCTCTTTGCTCTTTTCTGTACCTCTTCTCACTCTGGGATTCCCATAATATGCATATGGTCATTTGATCATGTCCCATAAATCTCTTCGATTCTGTTTATTTTTCTTTATTCTTTTAGTTTCTCAGAATTGATAATTTAAAGTAACCTGTTCTGACTGTTCAAATTTT
>NW_027397081.1:30543527-30546611 GCF_003265705.2 Callorhinus ursinus
AACCCTCAGTTTGTTTTTCAGAGTCCATCGTCTCTCATGGTTCATCTTCACCTCTGACTTACTCCCCTTCATTCTTTCCCTCCTGCTATCTTCTTCTTTTTCTTTTTTTCTTAACATATGTTGCAATATTTGTTTCAGAAGTACAGATCTGTGATTCAACAGTCTTGCACAATTCCCAGCGCTTACCATAGCACATACCCTCCCCAATGCCTATCACCCAGCCACCCCCTCCCTCCCACCCCACACAACTCCAGCAACACTCAGAATGTTTCCTGAGATTAAGAATTCCTCATATCAGTGAGGTCATATGATACATGTCTTTCTCTGATTGACATATTTCACTCAGCATAACACCCTCCAGTTCCATCCACGTCGTTGCAAATGGCAAGATCTCATTCTTTTGATGGCTGCATAATATTCCATTGTGTATATATACCACCTCTTCTTTATCCATTCATCTGTCGTTGGACATCTTGGCTCTTTCCACAGTTTGGCTATTGTGGACATTGCTGCTATAAACATTGGGGTGCATGTACCCCTTCGGATCCCTCCATTTGTATCTTTGTGGTAAATATCCAGTAGTGCAATTGCTGGATCATATGGTAGCTCTATTTTCAAGAAGTACAGATCTGTGATTCAACTGTTTAAGGAACCTCCATACTGTTTTCCAGAGTGATTGCACCAGCATGCATTCCCACCAACAGTGTAGGAGGGTTCCCCTTTCTCTGCATCCCCGCCAACATCTGTCGTTTCCTGACATGTTAATTTTAGCCATTCTGATTGCTGTGAGGTGGTATCTCATTGAGGTTTTGATTTGGATTTCCCTGATGCTGAGTGATGTTGAGCAGTTTTTCATGTGTCTGTTGGCCATTTGGATGTCTTCTTTGGAAAAATGTCTGTTCATGTCTTCTGTCCATTTCTTGATTGGATTATTTGTTCTTTGGGTGTTGAGTTGGATAAGTTCTTTATAGATTTTGGATGCTAGCCCTTTATCTGATATGTCATTTGCAAATATTTTCTCCCATTCTGTCGGTTGTCTTTTGGTTTTCTGGACTGTTTCTTTTGCTGTGCAAAAGCTTTTCATCTTGATGAAATCCCAATAGTTCATTTTTGCCCTGGCTTCCCCTGCTTTTGGCGATGTTTCTAGGAAGAAGTTGCTGCGGCTGAGGTCGAAGAGGTTGCTGCCTGTGTTCTCCTTTAAGATTTTGATGGAATCCTGTCTCACGTTTAGGTCTTTCAACCATTTGGAGTCTATTTTTGTGTGTGGTGTAAGGAAGTGTTCCAGTTTCATTCTTCTGCATGTAGCTGTCCAATTTTCCCAACACCATTTGTTGAAGAGACTGTCTTTTTTCCATTGGATATTCTTTCCTGCTTTGTCAAAGATGAGTTGACCATAGGTTGAGGGTCCATTTCTGGGCTCTTGATTCTGTTCCATTGATCTATGTGTCTGTTTTTGTGCCAGTACCATACTGTCTTGATGATGACAGCTTTGTAATAGAGCTGGAAGTCCGGAATTGTGATGCCGCCAGCTTTGGTTTTCTTTTTCAAGATTCCTTTGGCTATTCGGAGTCTCTTCTGGTTCCATACAAATTTTAGGATTATTTGTTCCATTTCTTGGAAAAAAGTGGATGGTATTTTGATGGGGATTGCATTGAATGTGTAGATTGCTCTTGGAAGCATTGACGTCTTCACAATGTTTGTTCTTCCAATCCATGAGCATGGAAAGTTTTTCCATTTCTTTGTGTCTTCTTCAATTTCTTTCATGAGCATTTTATAGTTTTCTAAGTATAGATCCTTTGCCTCTTTGGTTAAATTTATTCCTAGGTATCTTATGATTTTGGGTGCAATTGTAAATGAGATCGAATCCTTGATTTGTCTCCTTCTGTCTTGTTGTTGGTGTATAGAAATGCCACTGATTTCTGTGCACTGATTTTATATCCTGCTACATTACTGAATTCCTGTATGAGTTCTAGCAGTTTTGGGGTGGAGTCTTTTAGGTTTTCCACATACAGTATCATATCATTTGCAAAGAGTGAGAGTTCCACTTCCTCCTTGCTGATTTGGATGCCTTGGATTTCTTTTTGTTGTCTGATTGCTATGGCTAGGACTTCTAATACTATGCTGAATAGCAGTGGTGAGAGTGGACATCCCTGCCGCGTTCCTGACCTTAGGGGAAAAGCTCTCAGTTTTTCCCCATTGAGAATGATATTTGCTGCATGTTTTTCATAGATGGCTTTTATGATATTGAGGTATGTACCCTCTATCCTTATACTCTGAAGAGTTTTGATCAAGAAAGGATGCTGTACTTTGTCAAATGCTTTTTCTGCATCTATTGAGAGGATCACATGATTCTTGTTCTTTCTTTTGTTAATGTACTGTATCACGTTGATTGATTTGCGGATGTTGAACCATACTTGCAGCCCAGGGATAAATCCCACTTGGTCGTGGTGAATAATCCTTTTAATGTACTGTTCGATTATATTGGCTAGTATTTTGGTGAGAATTTTTGCATCCATGTTCATCAAGGATATTGGTCTGTAATTCTCCTTTTTCACGGGGTCTTTTTCTGGTTTTGGGATCAAGGTAATGCTGGCCTCATAAAATGAGTTTGGAAGTTTTCCTTCCATTTCTATTTTTTGGAATAGTTTCAGGAGAATAGGTATTGATTCTTCTTTAAATGTCTGATAGAATTCCCCTGGCAAGCCATCTGGCCCTGGGCTTTTGTTTCTTGGGGGATTTTTGATGCCTGCTTCAATTTCCTTAGTGGTTATAGGTCTGTTCAGGTTTTCTATTTCTTCCTGGTTCAGTTTTGGTAGTTGATACATCTCTAGGAATGCACCCATTTCTTCCAGGTTATCTAATTTGCTGGCATAGAGTTGCTCATAATATGTTCTTATAATTGTTTGTATTACTTTGGTGTGGGGTTTGATCTCTCTTCTTTCATTCATGATTTTGTTGATTTGGGTCCTTTCTCTTTTCTTTTTGATAAGTCTGGCCAGGGGTTTATCAATCTTGTTAATTCTTTCAAAGAACCATTTCCTAGTTTCGTTGATCTGTTCTACTGTTCTTTTGGTTTCTAGTTCA
>NW_027397081.1:30546711-30547536 GCF_003265705.2 Callorhinus ursinus
TCTCTTCTTTCATTCATAATTTTGTTGATTTGGGTCATTTCTCTTTTCTTTTGGATAAGTCTGGCCAGGGGTTTATCAATCTTGTTAATTCTTTCAAAGAACCATTTCCTAGTTTCGTTGATCTGTTCTACTGTTCTTTTGGTTTCTAGTTCATTGATTTCTGCTCTGATCTTTATTATTTCTCTTCTCCTGCTGCGTTTAGGCTTTATTTGCTGTTCTTTCTCCAGCTCCTTTAGGTGTAGGGTTAGGTTGTGTATTTGAGACCTTTCTTGTTTCCTGAGAAAGGCTTGTATTGCTATACAAGGACTGCCTTTGCTCTATCCCAAAGATTTTGAACAGTTTTGTTTTCATTTTCATTGGTTCCCATGAATTTTTAAATTCTTCTTTAATTTCCTGGTTGACCCATTCATTCTTTAGTAGGATGCTCTTTATCCTCCATGTATTTGAGTTCTTTCCGAGTTTCCTCTTGTGAGTGAGTTCTAGTTTCAAAGCATTGTGGTCTGAAAATATGCAGGGAATAATCCCAATCTTTTGGTACCAGTTGAGACCTGATTTGTGACCTAGGATGTGATCAATTCTGGAGAATGTTCCATGGGCACTAGAGAAGAATGTGTATTCTGTTGCTTTGGGATGGAATGTTCTGAATATGTCTATGAAGTCCATTTGGTCCAGAGTGTCATTTAAGGTCTTTATTTCCTTGTTGATCTTTTGCTTAGATGATCTGTCCATTTCAGTGAGGGGGATGGTAAAGTCCCCCACTATTATTGTATTGTTGTCAATGTGTTTCTTTGCTTTTGTTATTAATTGCCTTATATAATTGGCTGC
>NW_027397081.1:30552536-30666773 GCF_003265705.2 Callorhinus ursinus
GGAAGCATTGACGTCTTCACAATGTTTGTTCTTCCAATCCATGAGCATGGAAAGTTTTTCCATTTCTTTGTGTCTTCTTCAATTTCTTTCATGAGCATTTTATAGTTTTCTAAGTATAGATCCTTTGCCTCTTTGGTTAAATTTATTCCTAGGTATCTTATGATTTTGGGTGCAATTGTAAATGAGATCGAATCCTTGATTTGTCTCCTTCTGTCTTGTTGTTGGTGTATAGAAATGCCACTGATTTCTGTGCACTGATTTTATATCCTGCTACATTACTGAATTCCTGTATGAGTTCTAGCAGTTTTGGGGTGGAGTCTTTTAGGTTTTCCACATACAGTATCATATCATTTGCAAAGAGTGAGAGTTCCACTTCCTCCTTGCTGATTTGGATGCCTTGGATTTCTTTTTGTTGTCTGATTGCTATGGCTAGGACTTCTAATACTATGCTGAATAGCAGTGGTGAGAGTGGACATCCCTGCTGCGTTCCTGACCTTAGGGGAAAATCTCTCAGTTTTTCCCCATTGAGAATGATATTTGCTGCATGTTTTTCATAGATGGCTTTTATGATATTGAGGTATGTACCCTCTATCCTTATACTCTGAAGAGTTTTGATCAAGAAAGGATGCTGTACTTTGTCAAATGCTTTTTCTGCATCTATTGAGAGGATCACATGATTCTTGTTCTTTCTTTTGTTAATGTACTGTATCACGTTGATTGATTTGCTGATGTTGAACCAACCTTGCAGCCCAGGGATAAATCCCACTTGGTCGTGGTGAATAATCCTTTTAATGTACTGTTCGATTATATTGGCTAGTATTTTGGTGAGAATTTTTGCATCCATGTTCATCAAGGATATTGGTCTGTAATTCTCCTTTTTCACGGGGTCTTTTTCTGGTTTTGGGATCAAGGTAATGCTGGCCTCATAAAATGAGTTTGGAAGTTTTCCTTCCATTTCTATTTTTTGGAATAGTTTCAGGAGAATAGGTATTGATTCTTCTTTAAATGTCTGATAGAATTCTCCTGGCAAGCCATCTGGCCCTGGGCTTTTGTTTCTTGGGGGATTTTTGATGCCTGCTTCAATTTCCTTAGTGGTTATAGGTCTGTTCAGGTTTTCTATTTCTTCCTGGTTCAGTTTTGGTAGTTGATACATCTCTAGGAATGCACCCATTTCTTCCAGGTTCTCTAATTTGCTGGCATAGAGTTGCTCATAATATGTTCTTATAATTGTTTGTATTACTTTGGTGTGGGGTTTGATCTCTCTTCTTTCATTCATGATTTTGTTGATTTGGGTCCTTTCTCTTTTCTTTTTGATAAGTCTGGCCAGGGGTTTATCAATCTTGTTAATTCTTTCAAAGAACCATTTCCTAGTTTCGTTGATCTGTTCTACTGTTCTTTTGGTTTCTAGTTCATTGATTTCTGCTCTGATCTTTATTATTTCTCTTCTCCTGCTGCGTTTAGGCTTTATTTGCTGTTCTTTCTCCAGCTCCTTTAGGTGTAGGGTTAGGTTGTGTATTTGAGACCTTTCTTGTTTCCTGAGAAAGGCTTGTATTGCTATACAAGGACTGCCTTTGCTCTATCCCAAAGATTTTGAACAGTTTTGTTTTCATTTTCATTGGTTCCCATGAATTTTTAAATTCTTCTTTAATTTCCTGGTTGACCCATTCATTCTTTAGTAGGATGCTCTTTATCCTCCATGTATTTGAGTTCTTTCCGAGTTTCCTCTTGTGAGTGAGTTCTAGTTTCAAAGCATTGTGGTCTGAAAATATGCAGGGAATAATCCCAATATTTTGGTACCAGTTGAGACCTGATTTGTGACCTAGGATGTGATCAATTCTGGAGAATGTTCCATGGGCACTAGAGAAGAATGTGTATTCTGTTGCTTTGGGATGGAATGTTCTGAATATGTCTATGAAGTCCATTTGGTCCAGAGTGTCATTTAAGGTCTTTATTTCCTTGTTGATCTTTTGCTTAGATGATCTGTCCATTTCAGTGAGGGGGATGGTAAAGTCCCCCACTATTATTGTATTGTTGTCAATGTGTTTCTTTGCTTTTGTTATTAATTGCCTTATATAATTGGCTGCCCCCATGTTCGGGGCATAGATATTTACAATTGTTAGATCTTCTTGTTGGATAGACCCTTTAAGTAGGATATAGTGTCCTTCTTCATCTCTTATTACAGTTTTTGTTTTGAAATCTAATTTGTCTGATATAAGGATTGCCACCCCTTCTTTCTTTTGGTGTCCATTAGCATGGTAAATGGTTTTCCATCCTCTCACTTTCAATCTGGGGGTGTCTTTGGGTCTAAAATGAGTCTCTTGCAGACAGCATATTGATGGGTCTTGATTTTTAATCCAATCTGATAGCCTGTGTCTTTCGATTGGGGCATTGAGCCCATTTACATTCAGGGTAACTATTGAAAGGTATGAATTTAGTGCCATTGTATTGCCTGTAAGGTGACTGTGACTGTATATTGTCTGTGTTCCTTTCTGATCTATGCTGTTTTTAGGCTCTCTCTTTGCTTAGATGACCCCTTTCAATATTTCTTGTAGGTCTGGTTTCGTGTTTGCAAATTCCTTTAGTTTTTGTTTGTTGTGGAAGCTTTTTATCTCTCCTTCAATTTTCAATGACAACCTAGCTGGATATAGTATTCTTGGCTGCATATTTTTCTCGTTTAGTGCTCTGAAGATATCATGCCAGTCCTTTCTGGCCTGCCAGGTCTCTGTGGATAGGTGTTCTGCCAATCTAATATGTCTACCATTATAGGTTACATATCTCTTCTCCCGAGCTGCTTTCAGGATTTTCTGTTTGTCTCTGAGACTCGTACGTTTTACTATTAGATGTCAGGGTGTTGACCTATTTTTATTGATTTTGAGAGGGGTTCTCTGTGCCTCCTGGATTTTGATGCCTGTTTCCTTCCTCACATTAGGGAAGTTCTCTGCTATAATTTGCTCCAATATACCTTCTGCCCCTGTCTCTCTTTCTTCTTCTTCTGGGATCCCAATTATTCTGATGTTGTTTCGTCTTACCGTATTGCTTATATCTCAAATTCTGCCCTCGTGATCCTGTAGTTGTTTCTCTCTTTTTCTCAGCCTCTTTATTTTCCATCATTTGGTCTTCTATATCGCTGATTCTCTCTTTCTCCTCATTTATCTAGTGGTTAGTGCCCCCATTTTTTATTGGACCTCATTAGTAGCCTTTTTGATTTCTATATGGTTAGATTTTAGTTCTTTTCTTTCTCCAGAAAGTGTTTCTCTAATAAATTCCATGCTTTTTTCAAGCCCAGCTCGTATCTTTAAAGTCATGATTCTGAACTCTAGGTCCAACATTGAACTAATATCCGTATTGAGTAGGTCCCTGGCTGATGGTACTACCTCTTGTTCTTTTTCCTGAGTTGAATTTTTTCGTTTGTCATTTTGTCCAGGGGAGAATAGATGAATGAAAGAACACAATGCTGTCAGGTTAACAACGTCCCCAGAAAATACACTCTATACAAATCATAAGAGACCTGAAACCAGGGGAAAAGAAAGGGAAAAAAAGAAAAAAGGAGAGAGGAAAAAAAAAAGAAAAAGATAAAAACAAAAACAGAATACAAAAAAAAACAGAATATGATCAAATATGATCAGACTAGTGCATAGATCAGTGCCACACACTAGATTTTTGACATATTTTGGTCTGTTAGATAAAAGTGCCTCCTAAAATTTTAAAGGAAGAAAGACATATATGTACAAAATAAGGGTTGATACAATGAATGGATGGAAGATGACTGTAAAGATGAAAATTATAAAAGATTTTGTAAAAGGAATTGAGAAGATAAGAAGTTGTTTGAAAAGAGAAGGAAGAAGATTTAAAAAAAGAGAGAAAAAAAAAGGGAGAGAATGTTATCAGGCAGGAGACTAGAACAAAGGCATACTCTAGTGATTTAGGGTATAATTTGATCAGGTAGAGGAAACTGTATCTCAAAATTTTAAAGAGAGAACAACTTATATATATATGCCAAAAATAAGGGCAACTACTCTGAAGGGATAAAATATGACTCTAAAAATGGAAAATAAGAAATGTTTTTTTAAAAAGGGATTGATAAGATGTTGGTTGAAAAAGGGAAAATTAAAAATTAAAAAAATACAGTTAAAAAATTAACTTTGAAAAACTAATGAATCATGGTAAAAAAAAAAGCCATGAACTCTATGTGCAGTATTCCCCTAGCACTGGAGTTCTCCCATTCTCCTTGATGGGTAAACTTGGTCTTGGGTGCTGGCTGTTCGTGCTGATCTTCTGGGGGAGGGGCCTGTTGCCGTGGTTCCCAAATGTCTTTGTCGGAGGTGGAATTGCCCCGCCCTTGTCGGTCTGCGCTCAGCAAGCTGCTCGAGTTTGCTCTCAGGAGCTTTTGTTCCCTGCAAGCTCTCGGTACAGCTTTGGAGGATCAGGGCAAAAATGGCAGCCTCCCAATCTCCACCCAGAGAAGCTGAGAACTCGGGGCCCCGCTCCTCAGTGTGCCCCCAGAGAAAAGCAGTCACTCCCGTCTCCCTGGTCTCCAGCTGCACTCCATTCTCACCCGGCCTGTGACCCGAGCATTTCTATCTCTGGCACCCGACCCTGTGTGGAGTCTCCAAACCCAGCAGATCCCTGTGGTGCGCTCCTGCGCGGCTCCTACTGGGGGTGGAAGGGGAGTCTCCCCAGATCTGCGGCTTGTTGGGTCCCTGCTGGAGGAGCAGTGGCCCGACTGGGCCACGGATCACACTTTATGGCAACCCCGAGCTGAGAGCCCGCGCCTCAGCTCTGTCTCTGCAGCCAGCTTCCCTGGTCCAATACCTGGGAGCTCTGCTGCACTCATGCACCCCTGGTCTTTCTGTGACCCTGAGGGTCCTGAGACCACACTGTCCCGCGAGGGTTCCACTACCCGCTTAGCCACTGGAGCGAAGTCCCTCAGCACAGCCGACTTCTAAAAGTTCTGATTTTGCGCTCCGCGGCTCTATCACTTGCCAGAAGCGGCTGACGAAGGCCCCCCTCCCCCACCGTCTATCCTTCCGAATATCGCCTCAGATTCACTTCTCTGCATGGTCGCTTCTCTGTTCAGAGAGTTGTTGCTACTCTCCTGTTCGATCTCCTGTTGAGTTCGTAGGTGTTCAGAATGGTTTGATCCCTATTCACCTGAATTCCTGAGACCAGACGAAATCCAGGTCTCCTACTCCTCCGCCATCTTGCTCCGCCCTCCTGTTCAAATTTTCTGTTGACCCACTCCAACGGCTTTTTCATTTCAGTTACTTTATTTTTCTGCTCCAGAATTTGTTTGGTGTTTTTACATAATTTATATCTTCTTTTTGATATTCTTATTTTGTTCATATATCATTTTCCCGAGTTTTCTCACGTTGTCTTTGTTTAACATTAGTTTTTTGAGCACAATTAAGACAGTTGTTTTAAAATCTTTGTTTAGTTTGATGCCTGGTTTTTATCAGGGATGGTTATTGGAGATTTATTTTGTTCCTTTGAGTGGGTCATTTTTCCTCCTTTTTTTTTTTTTTTTTTTGTATGCCTTGTAGTTTTTTGTTGAAAATTGATAGATTAGCTCCATGTGGGGGAAGATCTTCACTAATTATCAGGTCTTGTTCTGTGCTTTGGGATCAGCCTGTGTGGAGACATGTCTTCTCAGGTCTTTTCTGGACATGTGTCTTTCCTAGGTGTGTGTGTGTGTGTGTGTGTGTGTGCGCGCGGGCGCTATTTTCTGATGCCTCCGTATACATGACTTAAATTCCCTCAGAATCTCACTCCTGCTTCTCTTGACGTCTTCGCTGTTCACTTGCATTACTCAGTCTGTGAATGAGCTGCACCCTCTTCCTATTGCAGCTTTGCCTAACCTGAGATCTCAGCTGTCACCTTTAGCTGTACAAGTTTTAAGTTAGATGACACAGAAACCAAGATAGTTGCAAATTATATACACCCTGCTCTTTTCACTTCACAGAAAGGAACTAAGCACTGGGCTGTTGCTTTCCTCAAACCACAGAAATGCCAGATAGGGAGTGGGACACAAGTGAGTCAAAATGCCATGAGATTTCCTACTGTTTTAATGGCTTTTTCTTGATCGGGTATTCGCTGTTGCTATAGATCTTTGGTTTTCATAACTCCTATAAAGTTATTTTAGTCAGCCTCTAGTTGTTTATTTAATGTTTCTGTTGGGGAATAAGGGGTTGGAGCTTCCTAGTCCATTGTCTTGCTGACATTGGTCTCTCTTCATATTGTTACTATTATTCTTCAATAGCACTGTTCTGTGGATCATGTTTTGCCTCATGCTTTTTTTGTTTTACCTCAACATTACTCATATTGCTGAGTATACACATAGTTCATCTCCCCTGATTACTGTGTAGTATTTCTAAATGTGCGTACACCACATTTTATTCATGCATTTCTACACTTATGTATACCCTGGTTACTCTCAACTCCTGATAGCGGACAATATTGCCATAACACTGTCTTTTTAGCTAGACTTCAGAAAGAACATTCACAATAGCATATGTTATACATTAAAAATGATCCTGGAGGAAAATTATGTTTGTTTTTCCTGAAGATCTGTAGGATGAGGGTAAACACTCTGAGATGATTAGATAACTTTTGATTAAAAATAACAGATATGTTATTCCTGTCACTTATTTTGACTTCTGCATTCATATGATACCAACTTAGTTTTATAAAATGTTTGCTACAGAAATGCAATGTTTTGGCTTTGTTTCAAGGCAAATACCTAGCTAGCATGAGTGTGTCATTTGTGTTCTGGTGATGCCAATTATGTGCCAGACACTAGGTAATATGAAAATCTACCACTCTGTGATGGTTAATTTTATGTGCCAACTTGGCCCAGCCAAGTTGGCACATAAAATATATGGAATCCCCATATATTTAGTGAAATATTATTTTAAGTATGTCTATGAGGGCACTTTTGGAAAAAAATAACATTTGAATTGGAGACTGAATAAAATATTGCCCTCCCTCATGTGAATGGACCTCATCCAATCAGCTGAAAGCTGAAAGACATAAAATGGCAGACCTTTCAAGGGATAAGAAGGAATGCCTGTCTGACTGCCTACAGTTGGGGCACCAGTTTTTTTCCTTCCTCCAGACTTACCTGAAACATGAACTCCTCTTGGGTCTTGAGCCTACCAGCCTTTGGACTAAAACTGTAACGTCAGCTTTGGTAGTTCTCAAGTCTTCAGAATCAGACGAGAACTAGAACAACAGCTTGCCTGGGTCTTTGCTAGCCGACTGCAGATCTTGTGACCTCTCAGCCTTCACAATTATGGGAGGCAGTTCTTTATAGTAAATCCCAGATAGATGATGATGGATAGAGATATATCTCCTATAGATATCCTACAGCTCTCTAGGAGAGACAAACACATGATTTCTCTTCAGGATCATTTCTAGTATATACCTCTTTATATATAATATATAGTATAGCATAATAATATAATATAAGTATAGATATCCTACAGGTTCTGTTTCCCTGGAGAATCTTGACTAACACAAACTCCCAGCCCTAGCCCACACTGTACCCCCATAAGCTCAGGCACAACTCTACCCTCATCAGAGAATCCCCCATGGTGGACTCCCCATCCACCTAGCTTGACATAAAGAGCATGAGATGTGGAGGAAGAACATCTGTATTTAAAACAGGCAAATTCCTTCATCCATTTTGAATCTAATAAAGGAAGATCAACTGAAATAATGTCAGAGTGCTCCAAAATGGTACAGTGTGAGGCTGGGTTAACACATATAAGGTGATTCCATCAAGATTAAATTAGTAGATAAGAACCTTACTCTAAGGTGACAAACTTAGCAATCTTTGTTTCTTTAAATCACCTTACTTTGTTCTCTGTCACCTCCTACTGGGCTGATAGGAATCTCAACATCATTCTTTCTCATGGCTTCTATGAGTTGGGCGACGTTTCCATGGCATATGTTGTGCCAAAGCACTGGGCAGTACCTTCTGGCCATCAATCATCAGTTTCCCCTGGTCTCTCTTAGATATCAGATGTCCCAAGCCATGTGGTCCCTTTGGGTCTGGAGGCTCTGGTAGGTCTGTGCTGGGGCTTGAGATCTATGTCAGGATGGAGACTCTAGTGCTGAGGTAATGTTTCTTGTACTTCACATATCTCCCGTGGACATCTTGTCAACTCCTGGGACACTGCGGGAAGCTCAGCTGGGCAGTTACTGCCATAGGGCCCCAGGTCTCTTTTCTCTACCTTAATTTTCTCTTCCCCCACTCCTTGCTCTTCTAAATGTCACTCTTTCTCCTTGATGTAGATATTTGGCATTACTTTTTTTTCTGATGGGTGTGGGCTTTTACAATAGGCAGGAATGGTGCTTAATGACATTCTGCTTTTGCTTTCTGTCTTGAAAAAAAGAATCTCAGTGATGGAATAACTATAAAATGGCCTGAATCTACTTGACTAGGCAGGTGGGATGAGGGGTCAAAATATTAGGACCACAAATTAATAGTTCAATATATTATCATGGCACATTGATAATCATCATGCAAGCTAAAGATGTGGAAAGAAAACCGTCTGCCCTTTTGATAGACTTGAGTTCAGATCATAACATTGCCCCCCACTAGCCTTAATACCTTGGTAGATTACATAATCCCTTGAGCCTGCATTTACTTATCTAGCATGAGGTTTACATTATTTATATCCGAAGGTGATTTTGAGGATTTAATATGACAGCTTGTATTAGGTATCTGATAGTGACAAGCACTGATTGGTTTCTGTAGCTTTAATAGTTTTCCTTAACGCCCTGTCCTGGTGTAAGTTAAATGTGAGCAAGTCATCAAACCCTTGGTATTGATTTGCAAGTTTGTAACATGGCTAGGAGCAAAGTCAAATTTAGTAGCTACACAAAGGATGGGTTTCCTGGTGAGAGACAACAGCTCTGTTTCAGACCTCATGGTGGTGGACAGAGCTGTTACCTGTCAGCAGTCTCTGACTTCACACCATTGGACTGATGATACCTGGCAGAGAACTCAATGTTATTAAAGCTTTCTGGGCTGATTCCAGGAGGCATTACTTTAAAAAAAATATTTAAATTTTGGGGAAGGTATGTGCTATGGTGAGCGCTCTGAATTGTGCAAGACTGTTGAGTCGCAGATCTGTACTTCTGCAACAAATAATGCAACATATGTTAAGAAAAAAAAAAGAAGAAGATAGCAGGAGGGGAAGAATGAGGGGGAGTAAGTCAGAGGGGGAGACGAACCATGAGAGACCATGGACTCTGAAAAACAAACTGAGGGTTCTAGAGGGGAGGAGGGTGGGGGGATGGGTTAGCCTGGTGATGGGTATTCAAGGGGGCACGTTCTGCATGGAGCACTGGGTGTTATGCACAAACAATGAATCATGGAACACTACATCAAAAGCTAATGATGTAATGTATGGTGATTAACATAACAATAAAAAATAAGGTTGATTAAAAAAACAGTAAAAATATTTAAATTCAATTTAATTAACATGTACTGTATTATTAGTTTCAGAGGTACAATTTAGTGATCCATCAGTTGCATACAACACCAAGTGCATTACTTTTTAAAGCCATTATATAATTTCCTTTGAATTAATAGTGATTTCACTTTGTCAGCATGTCTGAATGTAGACACTGTTTCTCCACTGTGGCCCTCCAGTTGCCCCCTTTTGTTTGCTACTTGCTGGAAAAGGGTGTTGTGTTCAAACCAGTCACGAATGGGGTCCCTGGAATCCTCTTCTGGGTCTGATTAGCTGAGAGTGAAAGATGATGCCAGAGCAGATTGGAGAACCACTGTGGCTAAGGCTATCTCTCCAGCTCCTATGGTGTAACTACTGAGCATGGCCCAAGGGGAGAAGAGGGGAATTAATGTATGTTTTGTATATTACTCAAAGATAGAGAAACACATAGACATGTGATCGGGGATGTTGACTTAGTGTGATACTGCTCTGTTTAGTGCTTCAGTTGAATGATTAGATTGTAAACTGTGACTCAGAGCTGACTCTTTTGGAGTCCTTTTCCCAGAGGAATTAACAGCTAAGGAGAATAGTGTTTTCTGTATGATTCCAAATTTTCAGATCCAAAGAAGATCAAGAGAGGCCATAAGAGATAGAAAAAGATCTGCCTCAAAAGGATTTATAAGGTTGAACACATCTGCCTCCTGTCCCCCCTGGTGTGTCTTTTCTCCTCTGTATCATGCCTACTCATTCTTCCTACTCCCATTAGGGCTGCCAAAACTGCCAAAAGCCAATGCTCGGGTTTGATACTTTCACAGCTATAGAGCTCCCATGACCACAACAGCTAAGCAAGCCTGGCATACTGTGATATGCTAACCCCTCAGAAGCAAGACAGGTACAAATGGGCTGCGATGTCTGTGGGGAGTGAAGGTGAGTAGGGTACAGGGTCCAGCTGGGCTAGGGGCATTTATTGGGCACCGTTTAAGCCCTGTACTATAGCAGGTACAACCTGGGGTATGGAGTGGAGTAAAGAAAAGTAGATAGAGGAAAATTCCCTGCACATGGGGCAAGTAACAGCTCTTGAGGGAGATAAGATAAGCACAGAGGTAGATTCTGAGGACTAGTGTGAGGCCCCAGAAACAGTGGGGTCAGTGTGAGACTTGCTAAAGTCTCTCCTGAGATAAGACATGGGCAGCACTTTGAAAATCACCAACCACCAATCACCAGCTCTGAGGCTATAGTCTCTTTAAAGATTTTGGTACTTAAAAGAAACCAAGATATATTCCAAACAGATGGTTTTTATTTCATCATCCAGCTCTGTGAAGCTCTGTCTGTGTAGCTATGGGTACATACATAAATACATCTTTATGAGGGAAGGGGTATGACCTAGATTCCAACCTTCTTTCTGCTTCAAAGCTGTGGCAACTCATTGAGGGGTGCAGGATTTATTCCATCTGTTCCTAGCCTCTGTCAGTCCTGATCCTGGATTGCTCAGAAGCATAGTCCTCACCTTCTCAGCTCTGACTCTATCACCTGCAGGTTCCTGAGGAGAATGAGCCACAAGACATTAGTCTGAAAACCAGCAGAGCTGGGTTGTAGACACTTAATACTTGTTGCCCTAGTTTACTCACCTGCAAAGAGGGTTTAGGGCTGGTACTGACATTTTGTGGGCAGATCATGTCATCTACTACACTGAAGTAATATACTGTGTCCATAGAGACTAAAGGGAATGGGACACAACAGTCTTGGGAAAGATACATTTTAGGTTTAAACTTCAGTTTGATAGGTGGTAGAGATGTAGGCATTTCATTTGTGATGACAAAATCACATGCTATGCCTCACTCCAGCTCAATGGTATCTTCCAGAAAGGAACTTTTAACCTTGTCTGGTGCCATGATTTGTGGATGCTGCCAGGAGACACCTTTACATCTCCTGACCTTGGTCTCTAGTGGGACCTACACTCACAGGTCTCACAAGACTGTATCCAACAGAAGAGGAGTTGTTAAACAGCTATTACCCCCAGGGCACAGCAAAAAGCAACAGATCCAGGAGCTCAGTCTTCTGTGAAAGAGTCCTATTAGCTTATCATCATAACTGCAGCCTGAGGAGCAGGCATCTCATTAAACACACACCTAAGACTTGACTGAAAACCTTTTCTGAGACTTCTGAGGGTGGGCACTAATTTTGCATGCTCCCTCTGCCATCCCCCAGAGTGCCAAGCTCTTATGCATATCTGGTGCCCAGGTTTTTACATCTGGTGCACCAGTTTCATGGCTGCTGCATAAGGAATACACATCGATCACCTGGCTCTGGCAACGAGGGGGGCTTGTTTTCAGGGCCCTCTGGGACTTAAACGATCAGAGAGACAATTCTTGGTAAGACAGCAACCCCAGGACATTGTACAGACAGCAGACTGAAACCTACCCCTAGCCTTTCTGTGAAACTCAGTAGCAAAACAACAACAATAAGCAATCCAATTTAAAAAAAATGGGCACAAGATATGAATAGACATTTTTTCAAAGAAGACATACAGATGGCCAACATGAAAAAATGTTCAACATCAATAATCATCAGGGAGGGGCACCTGGGTGGCTCAGTCTGTTAAGCGTCTGCCTTTGGTTCAGGTCATGATCCCAGGGTCCTGGGATCGAGCCCCATGTGGGGCTCTCTGTTCAGTTGGGACCCTGCTTCTCTCACTCCCTCTGTCTCTCCCCTGGCTTGTGCACTCTCTCTCTCAAATAAATAAATACAACCTTTTAAAAAATAATCATCAGGGAAAGGCAAATCAAAACCACAATGAGATATCATATCACACCTGTTAGACTGGCTATTATCAAAAAGACAAGAAATAAAAAAAAAAAAAGACAAGAAATAACGAGTGTGGCAAGGATGTGGAGAAAAGGGAATACTCATGCACTGTTGGTAGGAATGTAAATTGTTTTTGCAACCATTATGGAAAGCAGTATGGAGGTTTCTCTATAAATTAAAAATAGAAAAAAATAGAAAAATATGATCCAACAATTCCACATCGGGAATATATCCAAAGGAAATGAAAACACTAAGTCAGAAAGATATCTACACACCCATATTCATGGCAACATTATTTACAATTAGCCGGTATAGAAATATTCTAAGTGTCCATTAACAGATGAATGGATAAAGAAAACATGATATATATATGTATATGTATATATATATATATATGAAATATATGATATATGAAATCTTGTCATTTGTGGCAACATGGATGAAACATGAGGGCATTATGCTAAATGAAATAAATCAGAGAAAGACAAATACCATAATACCATATGGTCTCACTTATATATGGGATCTTTAAAAAAAAAAAAAGCTCATCAAGAACAGATTGCTGGTTGCCAGAGGTGGAGGTGGGGAAAGGGTCAAATTTGTAAGAGGAGTAGAAAGGTACAAACTTCCAGTTATAAAATAAATAAGTCATGGGGATATAATATACATCATGCCAGCTAAAGTAAATAATACTATATTGCACATTTGAAAACATCTGAGTAGATCTTAAAAGTTTCATCACAAGAAACATAATCTGTAAATATGTATGCTGATGGACGTTAACTGGACTCATGTAGTAATCACTGCATTATATATACAAATGTCAAATCATTATGTTTTACATCTGAAACTAATACAATGTTGTAGGTCAATTGTACCTTAATAAAAATAAGAGAAATTTTTATTCAGAACTTTTGCCCATATTTTAATTGGGTTAGTTGCCTTTCTATTAATAAATTGTAATCCTGGATATTAATTCCTTATCATATATATGATGTGAAAATATTTCTCAATTCTGTGGGTTGTCCTTTCACTTTTTTGATAATCTGTCAAAGTATGAATGCTTTTGATTTTGATGAAATCCAATGTACCTATTATTTTATTGCTATCCTTTTGGTGTAATATCTAAAAAATAATTTCCTAATCCAAAAGCCCAGGAATTGATATCCATATCTTCCAAAACTTTTATGTTTGCTCTCTTACATTTAGGTCTTTGATCAATTTTCAGTAGATTTTTATGTATGATGTGAGGTGAGGTGAGAGTCCAACTTCAGTCCTTTGCTTGTGGATATGCAGTTGTCCCAACATCATTTGGTGGTAAGACTATTCTTTTCCCATTGAATTGCCTTGGCAGGCTATCTAACAACCAGTTGACTATAAATTTAAGAGTTTCTTTCTGGTCTCCAAATTGTATTCCATTAACATATGTGTGTATCCTTATGCCAGTACTTCATAGTTCTGATTACTCTATCTTTTGAGGAAAGTTTGTGAGAAGTACCAGTGCATCTTCTAACTTTGTTCTTTCCCAAGATTCTTTTGGCCACTCCAGGTCCTTAACAATTCCATAAGAATTTTAGGTAAATCTACTAATTTTAACAAAGTAGGCAGCTAGGATTTGATGAAGGTTGCATTGAATCTCTAGATCATTTGAGGAGAATTACCATATTAAAAATATTAAGTATTTCTATCCATGAATATGGATATCTTTCCATATATTTAGGTCTTTAATTTGTTGAAGTATCTTGTGCATTTTTCAGAGTACAAGTCTTGCTCCTCTCTTTTTTACATTCATTCCTAAGTATTTTATTCTTTTTAATGCTATTTTAAGTAGAATTGCTTTATTAATATCTTTCTAGGATTGTACATTGTCATTGTATAGAAATTTAATTGATTTTTTTTGTATGTTGGGATTGTATCCTGCAAATTTGCTGAACTCATAAGTTTGGATAATTTTTCCTGGGGATATTTCTAGGGGGTTCCTACATATAAGATCATGTCCTCTGCAAATAGAGATAGTTTTACTTCTTCCTTTCTAAACTAGATGTATTTATTTCTTTTTTGCTGTCTGTCACAGCTAGAAACTCCAGTACAATGATCAATAAAAGTCATGAGAGTGCACATTCTTGTCTTGTTCCTGATCTTAGGAAGAAAGTTTTCCTTCTTTTACTGTTAATATGACATTAGCTGTATATACCTTTTATCAGGTCATGATAGTCCCTTCTATGCTTAATTTTATTAATATTTTCCCAGTGTTTTCATCATGAAAGAGTGTAGAATTCTGCATTTTGCCAAGTATTTTCACCCTGCATCTACTAGGATGATGTTACAATTTTTGTCTTTTATTATATAAATGTAGTGTATTAGATTAATTGATTTTTATCTGTTGGTTCCAACCTTGCATTTCTGGAATAAATTCCACTTGGTCATGGTGTACAGTTCTTTTTTATATATTACTCGATTTGGCTTCCTAGAATTATATTGAGAATTTTTGTTTCCTATTCTGCTATTTTTGTTGATGTCACTCCCGCTCTTTCATTCTTGATTTTAGTAATTTGAATCCTCTCTTTATTCCTTGATCAGGTTAATTAAACATTTGTCAGTTTTCTGAATATTTTCAAAAAAACAACCTTTAGTTTGATTGATTTTCTTTACTGTTTTTTTATTTACCATTTATTTCTGTTCTAATTGTTATTATTTCCGTCTTTCTGCTTACTGTGGATTTACTTTGCTCTTAATTTATATTTTCTTAAGGTGTAAGGTTAGGTTATTGATCTGAGGTATTTCTTTTAGAATATATATATATATATATTTAAAATATATATATATATATATATATATTTCCCTCCAATCACTATATACGTATATATATGTATATAGTGATTGGAGGGAAGGTAATGGCTATATATAGGTGTTTATAGCCATAACCTTCCCTCCAATCACTTTTTTCTGTGCCTCAGAACTTTAAGCACATTGTGCTTTTGTTTTCATTCATCTCAATTATTTTATGATATCCCTTTTGGTTTATTATTTAAGCCATTAGCTATTTAAAAGTATATTGTTTAATTTTTATGTATTTGTGAATTTTCTTTTCTTTTTTTTTAAGATTTTATTTATTTATTTGACAGAGAGAGAGAGAGAGCACAAGTAGGCAGGCAGGCAGGCAGAGGCAGAGGGAGAAGCAGGCTCCCCGCTGAGCAGGGAGCCCGATGTGGGGCTAGATCCCAGGACCCTGGGATCATGACCTGAGCCGAAGGCAGACGCTTAACTGACGGAGCCACCCAGGCGCCCCAGTATTTGTGAATTTTCTAAATTTTCTCAGTTACTGATTAGTAATTTTATTCCACTTTTTTTTTTAGAAAAACATACTTTGCATGATTTCAAAACTTTTAACTTTATTAAGGCTTGTTTTATGACCTAACATATTGTTTACCCTACACAATGTTCCGTATGCATATAAGAATGTGTATTTTTCTCAATACTCACCATGATTAGTCACCATCTGTCACCATACAGCATTATTACAATAAGTAGGAGGCACAGCAGAGGGAGAGGAGAGAAGCAGGCTCCCCACTGAGCAGGGAGCCTGACACAGAGCTGGGTTCCAGGACCCCAAGATCCTGATCCGAGCCAAGTCAAATGCTTAACTGACTGAGCCACCCAGGTGTCCGAAGAGTTTGTCTTTAAAAAAATAAAATCCATTCTGCTAGACATAGACATTGCTTTTTGATTGGAGTGTTTAATCCATTTATATTTAATGTATTTACTTAGTTGTAGGATTTGTGTCTACCATTTTGCTATTTGTTTTCCATATGTCTTACACTTTTTAAAAATTCTTCTATGTTTATCATTTATGTTAAAAAGATTTTTTTCTAATGAACCATTTTAATTTCCTTTTTTCTTTTATTATTTTTAAAATTTCTTTTGTGTTGTTTTCTTAGTGGGTATTCTAGGGATTACAATTAACATTACAACTAGTCATAATAGGCTTGGATTAATAACAACTTAATATTAGTAGTATACAAAATTTTGCTTCCAAGGAAATCTATTCATTCTCTCTTCATTCATGCCATTATTGTCATACAAATTATGTCTTTGTATGTTTTACTCACTCCAACTCTTGTCATTATTGATTTGTACAGTTTTCTCTTAAATCAAATTGGAGAAAATAGTATGACTAATAAAAATAAATAAAATTATACTACATATGTAGTTATGTTAACTAGTGCTCTTTTTTACCTCATGTGGATCCTAATTACTGTATGTTGTCTTTTTACTTAAACATAGAGAATTCTCCTTACTATTTCTCATAAAGCAGATTTGCTAGGAAAAAATTCTCTCTGTTTTTATCCAGGAATGACTTTTTTTTCTCAAGGATAGTTTTGCTGGCTTTGTTAATTTTTCTTTGTTCTTTCTGTTTCTAAAATTAGATAATCTCAACTGACCTATCTTCACAGTTGTTTATTCTTTATACTGTCTACTTGCATCTGTGCTGAGCCACTCCTGTGAAGTTTTTGCTACTTTACTTTTTAACGTTTGAATTTCCATTTTAAAAATAGTTTTGTCACTTTGTTGATATTTTATATTTGATGAGACACTGACCTCAAATGTTCTTTTATTTCTTTAGACATCATTTCCTTTGGTTGTTTGAGCATTTAAAATTGCTGATTTAAAGTCTTTGTGTAATAAGTCTAACATTTGTGCTTCCTCAGGAACACCTTCTATAGATTGATTATTTTTCCTTTATAGGGACCATATGTTTTTGTTTCTTTGCATGTCTCATATTTTTGTGCTGTTGCTGAAAACTGGTATAATTTAAATAATATGTGTAACTCTGGAGATCAAGTTCTATTCCCTCTCGAGTTTGGTTTTGCTGCTATTTTGCTGTTGTTGATGTGGCTGTTTATTGGTTTAGGGACTTTCTCAATATAATTCTTAAAAATCTGTATTCTTTGTAGTATCTGGACACTGAAGTGTTTCCTCATTTAGTTTATTGGTCAGCTAATAATTTGGACAGAAATTTCCTTAAATACATGAAACTAAAACTAAAATCTTTTAGTCTTTGCTAAGATACTCTGTGTGCTTGTCAGCATTTAGCCAGGCAGTTGATGACTGCGTCAACCTTCACTTCTTGTTTGTTCAGAACCTTAATACCAGGTAGACATGAGCACTTAGGGTCTTCTCCTATCTTTCCTGAACATGTACACACCCTGGCAAGAACACTGTCCTATGTATGCCTGTAACCTTCCACTTTCCCAGGAATATGCCATGGCTTTTCAATGTACTGTCAATATCTAAATCTCCAGCTATTTCTTTTAAGCTTTTTGGTTAGCTTATGATTTGTTCCAACTGTTATTTACCACGTAAGGCAGCCATAATATTGAACAATTGCCTCCAGAAGTTTTCAACAAATGCAAGGGCATTTATACTAAGTATGCTTTGAGTCAGGTAAAATAAAGACAGCTCTAACAATAGGATTTTTAGGGAAACTAGCAGACAAGTCAAATATAGTAAATTTTCTGGGAATGAGGCTTTGAGGAAGCACTAACCTTGTTCTTCTACCACTTGGCGGCTACTGGCTGCTAATTTTCATTGGTTTTCTATAGACCATTGGATTTCAAGCAATGACAGAGCTGGAAAGAGGGGGATGGAAATAGGGGAAATATAGCAAAGCTTGTTGTTCTTATCAAGATTCAAGTTTTTCTAGCAAATAAAAAACACTCCCTATATTGCTTCAAGCCTTTGGTTAACTTCTAGAGTTCTGAAAAAAAAAATGATTCTGACCAGGTTGTCATTGCTTTTATGGAGGAGATAACTTTCAGAATTCTTTACTCTGTCATTTTTTTTGAATTTATGATCTCTGTTTCATTTTTTGAAGAACAATTTTACTGGATATAGAATTCTTTTTTTAAAGATTTTATTTATTTGAGAGAGAGAGAGAGCGAGCACATGAGAGGGGGGAGAGGCAGAGGGAGAAGCAGACTCCCCACTGAGCAGGGAGCTCAATGCAGGACTCTATCCTGGGACTCCAGGATCATGACCTGAGCTGAAGGCAGTTGCTTAACCAACTGAGCCACCCAGGTGCCCTGGATATAGAATTCTTGAGTAGTAGTTTTGTTTTTGTTTTTGTTTTTTTTCTTTCAGATATTTGAATTTGTTCTCCCACTGTCTCTAGCCTCCTTGATATCTGATAAAAAGTCAGCTGTTAGTCTTATTTAGGATTTCTTGTACAAAATGAATCATTTCTCTCTTGTAGCTTTCAAGATTTCCTTTTTGTCTTTGTATTTCAGGAGTTTGACTATGAAGCTCCTAAGCATAGCTATATTTGAGTTTATCCTACTTTTAGTTTGTTGAACTGCTAGTATATGTAGATGAATGTTTTTTCATAAATTTGGAGAGGTTTGGCCATTATTTCTTTACTTCTTTTCTCTCCTGGGATACACAGTATGCCTATCTTGATGTGCTTGTTATTGCAGATCCTTCAGGCTCTCTTCATTTTTCTTCATTCTTTTTTTTCTTTTTGTTCCTCAGACCAAATCATCTCAATTGATCTATGGCATCTCTAGGAATCAGACCTCTGCTCCCCAGGATTTGTTGTTACTCTTTGTTGCTGTTGCTTTTTGTTTGGTTAGTGACTTTCCTGAACTAATTCTGTAAACTCTACATTTATTATCTCATGTGACCACTAAGTATGTTTGGTTAGCTTAGTGGCCAACTAATTATTAAACATAGATTTCCTTAAATGCTTGAACCAGCCTTCAATTCTTTGCTTAGACACTGTGCATATGTGTTTAGGCATGGCTTAATCACTCTGGACATTCAAAGCTCTAACTTAGTCTTCACTTTCTGCTTGCACAGGGGCTCAAAGTAAGAAAGAAGATACTAGGACTCTCTCCAATCTTCTGGCTTATGAGCACATGTGCATGGCTTTTAGATCCCCAGGAATATGTTGGAGCATTTCAAAGCCTCTTGTGGACATCTTGCTCCCCAGACCTTCCTTATAAGTTTTTTTTTTTTTGAAAGGGGCAGTTTTTGTTTGCCCCAACCTGTATTATTGCCTCAGGAAGATGTGATATTAAACAGTTGCTACTAATTGTTTTTAACAAATGTCCTGAGGATAGGAATTATCCCACTGAGAAAGTGTTCAGGTCAAATATAGATAAGGACTGTGAATAGGACTTTTCTAAGGCACAGCTAGATACGCCAAATATTTACAATCCTGGAAGTGCAGATTCTCCAGGAGCTCCAAAATCAAAGTCTAGTAGACGTCTGTGCTTCACAACTACTATGGATAAAAGGAGGATGATATTCAAAACCACCCCACAGCTGGGTAGAGAAGGATGGGAATAAGGTATTTTAAAATATCACAAAGCTGGCTGTTCTTAACAAATATTCAGATATTTTTCTTGAATAAACATTCCTCAGATGATTTCAAGCTTTTAGTATACTGAAATAACTAAATAATAAAGCTGATTTTGGCAATATCTTATCAATATTCTTATTGTTTTATAGAGGCAGATTATTTTAAGTACCTATTCTGCCATTCTGGAAGAGCAAGATATTTATTTATTTTTTTATTTAATGATGTTATTATAGTAAAATATAAATAATAAAGTATTTACCATTTTAGCCCTTTGCTGATATATAATGCATTCAGTGGCACTGAATGCATTCACAATGTTGTATAATTGTCACCACTAACCATACCCCCAAAGTTTTCATCATCACCAACCTAAACTGTACTCATTAAACAATAACTCCTCTTCCCACCTTCCCCACAACCCTTGTTAACTTCTATTCTACTTTCTGTCTCTCTGAATTTGCCTGTTCTATGTAACTGATATAAGTGGAGTCAATATTTTTCCTCCTGTGTCTGGCCTATTTCACTTTACATGTTTTTCAAGGTCCATCCATGTTGTAGCATTTATCAAAATTTCATTCCTGTTTTAGGGCTGAATGATATTCCATTGTATGCATATACCATATTTTGCTTACCCATTAATCTATTGACAGATGCTTCTGTTGTTTCTACCTTTTTGCTATAGTGAATAATGCTGCAGTTAACACTGTTGTACAAATATCTGTTTGAATCTATGCTTTCAATTATTTTGCATATATACTTAGCAATGGAATTGCTGTTAAACAGTAGTTTTTGTTTAATTTTTTGAGAAACAGCCAAAGTGTTCCACAGTAGTTGTGCCATTTTACATGTCCATTAGCAATAATTGACTATTTTATTTTTTTCTGATTATTCTCCAACACTTGTTTGTTTGTTTTTAATTATTATAGCCAGTCTAGGACATATGGAATACTATCTCATTGTAGTTTTGATTTGCATTTCCCTAATGACGAATCATGTTGTGTATCTATTCATGTGCTTACTGTTAATTTGTATATCTTCTTCAAATCCTTTGAATATTTTTTTAAAAATTGGGTCGCTTTTTTTGTTGTTTTGTTTTTATGTTGTAGAAGTTCCTTATATACTTTGGATACTAATTCATTACCATATACATGACTAGGAAATCATCTCCATTTTGATACACAAAACTTCTTAATTTCAATAAAGTCTATCTATATTTTATTTTGTTTCCTGAGCTTTTGGTGTCAGATCCATAAAATTATTGCCAAATATAATGTTACAAAAATTATCCCCAAAGTTTTCTTCGAAGAGTTTTATTATAGTATTAGCCCTTAAGTTTGGGCCTTTCACATATTTTGAGTTAATTTCTGCATATGGCAAAAGGAAAAGGGACACCCTATTCTTATGCATGTATATATACCATTTTCCAGCACTGTTTGTTGAAAAAACTGTCCTTTTCCTATTGACTAGTCTTGGCACCCCGGCTGAAAATCAGTGAATCATGCATGTGAAGGTTTATTCCTGGGATCTCTAGTCTACTCCATTGATGTATGTCTGTTCTAATGCTTTTTAAATCATTGTAGCTTTGTAGCTTCAATTATTGTAAGTTTTAAAGTTGGGATGTGCAAGTTCAACTTTATTCTTCAGTTGAAAGATGATTTTGGATATCAGGTTCCTTTGCAAGTCGTATGAACTTAAGAATTGACTTTTTTATTTTTCTTTAAAAAGCTAGTGGATTTTTCCCCCCATTTTCATTTTTTTAAATTTTATTATGTTATGTTAATCACCATACATTATATCATTTGTTTTTGATGTAGTGTTCCATGATTCATTGTTTGCATATAACACCCAGTGCTCCATTCAGTATGTGCCCTCTTTAATACCCATCACCAGGCTAACCCAACCCCTACCCCCTCACCTCTAAAAACCTCAGTTTGTTTTTCAGAGTCCATCATCTCTCATGGTTCATCTCCCCCTCCGATTTCCCCCCCTTCATTCTTCCCCTCCTGCTATCTTCTTCTTCTTCTTTTAAACATATAATGTATTATTTGTTTCAGAGGTACAGATCTGTGATTCAACAGTCTTTCACAATTCACAGCACTCACCATAGCACATACTCTCCCCAATGTCTATTTATCTTGATGAGGTCCCAATAGTTCCATTTTTGTCCTTGCTTCCCTTGCCTTTGGCGATGTTTCTAGGAAAAAGTTGCTGTGACTGAGGTCGAAGAGGTTGCTGCCTATGTTCTCCTTTAGGATTTTGATGGACTCCTCTCTTACATTTAGGTCTTTCAACCATTTGGAGTCTATTTCTGTGTGGTGTAAGGAAATGGTCCAGTTCATTCTTCTGCATGTGCCTGTCCAATTTTCCTAACACGATTTGTTGAAGAGACTTTTTTCCATTGGACATTCTTTCCTGCTTTGTTGGAGATTTGTTGACCATAGAGTTGAGGGTCCATTTCTGGGCTGTCTGTTCTGTTCCAATGATCGATGTGTCTGTTTTTGTGCCAGTATCATACTATCTTGATGATAACAGCTTTGTAATAGAGCTTGAAGTCTGGAATTGTGATGCCACCAGCTTTGCTTTTCTTCTTCAAAATTCCTCTGGCTATTCAGGTCTTTTCTGGTTTCATACAAATTTTAGGATTATTTGTTCCATTTCTTTGAAAAAAGTGGATGGTATTTTGATAGGAATTGCTTTAAATGTGTAGATTGCTGTAGGTAGCATTGACAAATTCACAATATTTGTTCTTCCAATCCATGAGCATGGAACGTTTTTCCATTTCTTTGTGTCTTCCTCAATTTCACTCAGAGTATTTTATAGTTTTCTGAGTACAGATGCTTAGGTATCTTATGGTATTGTGTGCAATTGTAAATAGGATCGACTCCTTAATTTTTCTTTCTTCTGTCTTGTTTGTCTATAGGAATGCCACTGATTTCTGTGCATTGATTTTATATCCTGCCACTTGACTGAATTCCTGTATGAGTTCTAATAGTTTTGGGATGGAGTCTTTTGGGTTTTCCACATAAAGTATCATATCATCTGCAAAGAGTGAGAGTTTGACTTCTTCTTTGCTGATTTGGATGCCTTTGATTTCTTTTTGTTGTCTGAATGCTGTGGCTAGGACTTCTAATACTATATTGAATAGCCGTGGTAATAGTGGACATCCCTACCGTGTTCCTGACCTTAGGGGGAAAGTTCTCAGTTTTTCCCCATTGAGAATGATATTCGCTGTAGGTTTTACATAGATGGTCTTTATGATATTGAGGTATGTACCCCTTATCCCTATACTCTGAAGCGTTTTGATTAAGAAAGGATGCTGAGTTTGCAAATGTTTTTTATGCATCGATTAAGAGGGTCATATGGTTCTTCTTTCTTTTATTAAAGTAGTGTAGTGATTGATTTGCGGATGTTGAACCAACCTTGGAGCCCAGGGATAAATCCCACTTGATCGTGATAAATAATCCTTTTAATGTACTGTTGGATCCTATTGGCTGGTATTTTGGTGAGAATTTTTGCATCCATGTTCATCAAGGATATTGGTTTGTAAGTCTTTTCGATGTGGTCTTTGTCTGGTTTTGGGATCAAGGTAATGGTGGCCTCATAAAATGAGTTTGGAAGTTTTCCTTCCATTTCTATTTTTTGGGAGAGTTTCAGAAGAATAGGTATTAATTCTTCTTTAAATGTTTGGTAGAATTCCCCTGGGAAGCCATCTGGCCCTGGGCTTTTTTTGTTGTGAGATTTTTGATGACTGCTTCAATTTCCTTAGTGGTTATAGGTCTGTTCAGCTTTTCTATTTCTTCCTGGTTCAGTTTTGGTAGTTTATACAACTCTAGAAAGACATCCATTTGTTCCATATTATCTAATTTGCTGGCATATAGTTGCTCATAATATGTTCTTATAATTGTGTTTCTTTGGTGTTGGTTGTGATTTCTCCTCTTTCATTCATGATTTTATTTATTTGGGTCATTTCTCTTTCTTTTTGATAAGTCTGGCCAGGGGTTTATCAATCTTGTTAATTCTTTCAAAGACCCAGCTCCTAGTTTCTGTTCTACTGTTCTTTTGGTTTCTATTTCATTGATTTCTGCTCTGATCTTTATGATTTCTCTTCTCCTGCTGGGTTTAGGCTTTATTTGCTGTTTTTTCTCTAGCTCCTTTAGGTGTAGGGTTAGATTCTGTATTTGAGACCTTTCTTGTTTTTTGAAAAAGGCTTGTATTGCTATCTACTTTCCTCTTAGGACTTCCTTTCCTGTAACCCAAAGATTTTGGACAGTTGTGTTTTCATTTTCATTGGTTTCCATGAATTTTTATTTTTCTTTAATTTCTTGGTTGACCCATTCATTCTTTAGTAGGATGCTCTTTAGCCTCCATGTATTTGAGTTCTTTCCGACTTTCCTCTTGTGATTGAGTTCTAGTTTCAAAGCATTTTGGTCTGAAAATATGCATGGAATGGTCCCAATCTTTTGGTACTGGTTGAGACCTGATTTGTGACCTAGGATGTGATCTATTCTGGAGAATGTTCCATGGGCACTAGAGAAGAATGTGTATTCTGTTGATTTGGGATGGAATGTTCTGAATATGTCTGTGAAGTTCATTTGGTCCAGTGTATCATTTAAAGTCTTTATTTCCTTGTTGATCATCTGCTTAAATGATCTGTCCATTTCAATGAGGGAGGTGTTAAAGTCCCCACTATTATTGGTATTGTTGGCCATGTGTTTCTTTGCTTTTGTTATTAATTGATTTATATATTTGGCTGCTCCCGTATTAGGGGCAAAGATATTTACAATTGTTAGATCTTCTTGTTGGGTAGACCCTTTAAATAGGATATGGTGTCCTTCCTCATCTCTTATTACAGTCTTTGGTTTAAAATATTATTTGTCTGATATAAACCCAGCTTTCTTTTGATGTTCATTAGCATGTAAATGGTTTTCCACCCCCTCACTTTCAATCTGGGGGTGTCTTTAGGTCTAAAATGAGTCTCTTGAAGACAGCATATCGATGGGTCTTGTTTTCTTATCCAATCTGATACCGTGTGTCTTTTGATTGGGGCATTTAGCCCATTTACATTCAGGGTAACTATTGAAAGATATGAATTTAGTGCCATTGTATTGCCTGTAAGGTGACTGTTACTGTATATTGTCTGTGTTCCTTTCTGGTCTATGTTGCTTTTAGGCTCTCTTTTTGCATGTTTCTACCATTATAAGTTACAGATCTCTGCTCCCGAGCTGCTTTCAGGATTTTCTCTTTGTCTCTGAGACTTGTAAGTTTTACTATTAGATGTCGGGGTCTTGACCTATTTTTATTGATTTGGGAGGGGTTCTCTGTGCCTCCTGGACTTTGATGCCTGTTTCCTTCCCCACATTAAGGAAGGTCTCTGCTATAATTTGCCCCAGTATACCTTCTGCCCCCCTCTCTCTTCTTCTTCTGGGATCCCAATTATTCTAATGTTGTTTCATCTTATGGTATCATTTATATCTCGAATTCTGCCCTCGTGACCCAGTAGTTGTTCATCTCTTTTTCTCACCTTCTTTATTTTCCATCATTTGGTCTTCTATATCACTAGTTCTCTCTTCTGCCTCATTTATCCTAGCAGTTAGCACCTCCATTTTTCATGGCACCTCATTAATAGCCTTTTTGATTTTGACTTGGTTAGATTTTGGTTCTTTTATTTCTCCAGAAAGGATTTCTCTAATAACTTCCATGCTTTTTTCAAGGCAGCTAGTATCTTTAAAATCGTCATTCTGAACTCTAGTTCTGACATCTTACTAATGTCCATATTAATTAGATCCCTGGCAGTTGGTACTGCCTCTTGTTATTTATTTTATTTTATTTTTTTGAGGTGATTTTTTTCTCTCTTGTCGTTTTGTCCAGAGAATAGATGAATGAGAGAACAAAATGCAAGCAGGGTAACAACGACCCCAGAAAAATATACACTAAACAAATCAGAAGAGACCTGAAACTAGGGAAAAGAAAGGGAAAGAAAGTAAAAGAAAAAAAAGAAGAAAAAGATAAAACAAACAAACAAAAAACAGAATATGATAAAATATGATCAGGCTGGTGCATAGATCAGTGCCACACTCTAGATTTCGGGTGTATTTTAGTCTGTCACTAGAAAGTGCCTCCCAAAATTTTAAAGAAATAAAAGCTTATATACATACATAAATAAAGGTAAATACAATGAAGGGATGGAATATGACTGTAATGATGAAAATTATAAAGATTTTATAAAAGGAATTGATAAGAAGTTGGTTGAAAGAAGAATGAAGAGAATTAAAAGAAAAAAAAGGGCAAGAATGTGATCAGTCAGGAGACTAGAACAAAGCTGTTAACTTGAGATTTAGGGTATATTTTGGTCTATTAGAAGAAACTGTATCCCAAAATTTTAAAGAGAGAACAACATATATATATATATATATATATATATATATATACCAAAAATAAGGTTAACTACTATGAAGGGATAGAATATGACTCTAAAAATGAAAAATAAAAAAGATATTTTAAAAGGGATTGATGAGATTTTGTTTGAGAAAGGGAAAAGAAATTAAAAAAAAAGAAAATTAAAAAATTAACTTTGAAAGACTAAAGAATCATGGGAAATAAACCATGAATTCTATGTGCAGTATTCCCCTAGTGCTGGAGTTCTGCTGTTCTCATTGATGGTCAAACTTGGTCTTGGCTGGTTGTTCTTGCTGATCTTCTGGGGGAGGGGCCTGTTGCTGTGGTTCTCAGATGTATTTGCCAGAGGTGGAATTGCCCCACCTTTGCCGGGTCGGGGCTAAGTAATCTGCTTGGGTTTCCTCTCTGTAGATTTTGTTCCCTGTTAGCTTTCTGTACAGCTCTGGAGGACGATAGTGAAAATGGTGGCCTCCCAATCTCCACCCCAGAAGAGCTGAGAACTTGGGGCCCCACTCCTCTGTGATCCCCCAGAGAAAAGCAATCACTCCCATCTCCCCAGTCTCTGGCCTTACTCCGTCCTACCCGGCCTGTGACCGAGCATTTCTATCTCTGGCACACGACCCCGTGTGGAGTCTCCAAACCCAGCAGATCCCTGCGGTGTGCTCCTGTGCCACTCCTCCCAGGGGAGGAAGGGGAGTCTCCCTGGATCTGCCGCTTGTTGGGTCCTTGCTGGAGGAGCAGTGGCTCGACTGTGCCTCGGATCACAGTCCATGGCAACCCTGAGCTGAGAGCCCACTCCTTGGCTCCATCTCTGCAGCTGGCTTCCCTGCTCTGATACCTGGGTGCTCTGCTGCACTCAGGCACTCCTGGTCTTTCTGTGACCCTGAGGGTCCTGAGACCACACTGTTCTGCGAGGGTTCCACCCCCCGCTTAGCCACTGGAGTGACATCCCTCAGCGGAGCCAACTTCTAAAAGTTCTGATTTTGTGCTCCGCTGCTCTATCACTTGCCAGAGGGGGCCGATGGAGGCCCTCTCCCCCACCACCTATCCTCCCGAATATTGCCTCGGATTCACATCTCCACACGTCCTACCTTCCAGAAAGTGGTCGCTTTTCTGTTCAGAGAGTTGTTGCTATTCTTTTCTTCGATCTCCTGTTGAGTTCGTAGGTGTTCAGAATGGTTTGATCCCTATCCAGCTGAATTCCTGGGACCAGATGAAAATTAGGCCTCCTACTCCTCCACCATCTTGCTCCTCCCCCCATTGGATTTTTGATAAGGGTTGTGAAGAATGTGCAGATCACTTTGGGAAGTAGTGACATGTTAACAATATTAAGTCTTCCTATCCAGAACACTAGATGCCTTCCTATTTTTTTGTGTCTTCTTGAATTCATTTCTAAGTATTCAATTCTTTTAGATGCAATTATAAATGAATTTTTTTCCTTTTTGGACTGTTCAGTGCTGATGTAGATAAACGTAACTATTTTTATGTGTTGATCTTGTACCCTGTAATTTTGCTGAATTTGTTTATTAGCCCTAGTAGGTTTCCTATGGATTCCCAGAAAGTTCTGTTTCATGGGAAAATGTAATCTCTGAGTAGAGATAGTTTTTCATATTCTTTTGTAATTTGATTTCTTTTTATTTCTTTTATTGCATAATAACTCTAGCTAGAACTCCCAGTACAATGTTAAAATGCAGCATTCAAATTTAGCATTCTTATCTTGCTCTTGATCTTAGAGAAATTTTCAATCTTTCACCATTGAGTATTATGTTAGTTGTGGTTTTTTTTAAATAATACTATTTACCATGTTGAAGAATTTTACCTCTATTTATAATTTTCTGAGAGCTTTTATTATTACAGTGTGTAGAATACTGTCAAATGCCTTTTCTGCATCAGTTGATGTGATCATGTATCTTTTCCCTTTGTTTTGTTAATGAGATTCATTACATGGGTTGATTTTCTTATATTGAACCACCCTTGCATTCTGGGTTAAAGCCTACTTGGTCATAGTAAAAAAAAAAAAAAAAATATATATATATATATATATATATATATATATGTTAATATGCTGCTGAATTCAATCTGCTAATATTTTGTTGGAGATTTTTGCATCTATATTAATATGGGCTATTTTTCTACTCTTTTCTTTTTATCTGATTTTGGTGTCAGGGTAATGCTGGTTTCATAGGATGAGTTAGGAAGTACTTCCTCCTATTTAACTTTTTAGAAGAGTTTTAGGAGAATTGTTAATTCTTTAAATATTTGGTAGTATTCTTCTGGTACAGAAATTTTCATTGTTGGAAGGTTTTTGATTATTCAATCTCCTTACTAGTTATAGATCTATTCAGATTTTGCATATTTTGTATGATTCAGTCTTGGTGTCTTGTGCATTTCTAAGACTTTCATGATTTCATATAGAGTCTCCATTTGTTGCTGTATAATTGTTCATAGTACTCTTTTATAATCTTTATATTTCTGTAAAATTGTAATATTTTTTCTTTTTTCTTTTAGTTACTTGAGTTTTCTCTCTATTTTCTTAAGCAAGCAAGCAAGTGATTCATCAATTTTGTGGATTATTTTCAATGAACCAACTCTTGTTGATTTTCTCTATTGTTTTTCTATTTTATATTATTTATCAATGCTCTAATTTTTATTTCCTTCCTTCTCCTAGCTTTGAGTTTAGTTTGTTCTTTTTCTAGTTCCTTAGGATATGAAGTTAGGTTTTGATTTGTGACCTCTCTTCTTTTTAATGTAAATATTTATAGCTAAAATTTTCTTCTTATTTTGTTTTGGCTACACGCTGTAACTTTTGGTGTGATGTTTTCATTTTCAAAGTTCTCAAGATATTATCTATTTTTATTGTAGTTTTTTCTTTAATGTTTAAGTGTGTGTTATTTAATTTTTACACATCTGTGAATCTTTTACTTTTCTTTCTGTTAATTTGTAATTCGGTCTCATATGCCCAGAGAAGATGCATTGTATGATATCTATGTTTTTAAATGTATTAAGACTTGTTCTGTTGCCTTATCACATGATCTATCTTGAAAAAATTCCCACAATGCACTTGAGAAGAATGTGCAGTCTGATGTTTGTGAATAGAATGTTTCATATATGTCTGTTTGGTCTTAAACGTTTATGTATTGTGTTATCAAGTTCTCTATTTCCCCACTTATTTTCTGTCTGTTCTATCCATCATTGAAAGTGAGGTATTGAAATATCCAACCATTGTCATAGAATTGTCTATTACTCCCTTCAATTTTGTCAATGTTTGTTTCATGTACTTTGAGAGTGCTATTAGGGGTATAATTATTTATAATTTTCATACCTTCTTGCTGTAGCAAACCTTTTTATTAATATATAATGTCATTTCCTCTTGTAACCTTTGTTGATTTAAAGCCTATTTTGTCTGATACTGGAGTAACCACCCAGCTCTTTTGTTTACTATTTGCACAAAATATCATTCCCTCCCTTTTATTCCAACATACTTGTGTATTGGATATAACTTGAGTCTCTTGTTGAAGAATGTATTGCTGTAGTATTTTAAAAAAATTCTTCTAATTTTTGTCTTTTGATTAGAGAGTTAATCAACTTACATTTAGAGTAACTACCGGTAAGGAAGAAAATAGCCATTTTGTTATTTGTTTTCTACATGCCTCATAGATTTTGGTCCCTCATTTCTTCCATTTCCTTCTTTTTTTGTGTTTCATTGCTTTTTATGTAGTAAAACATTTTGGCATTTTTTTCCTTATTTTCTTTTTTATATATTCTATATGTGATTTTTTGTGATTACCATGGATATTATATTTAATAGTCTAAAGCTACAACAATGTAACTTGAATTTATGCCAACTTAACTTCATTATCATACAAAACTTCTGCCCCTGTATAGCTCTATGTCCTTTCTCTCTGTTAGTGGCATCAAAAATTACATCTTTATATATTTTATGTCCAGTAACATGGATTAATGATTATTTTCATACATTTGTCTTTGAAATCATGTTGGAAAGAAAAAGTCGAGGGCTCCTGGGTGGCTCAGTTGGTTAAGTGACTGCCTTTGGCTCAGATCATGATCCTGGAGTCCCAGATTTGAGTCCTGCATCATGCTCCCTGCTCAGTGGGGATTCTGCTTCTCCCTCTGACCCTCCCCCCTCACGTGCTTTCTCTCACTCACTCTCTCTCTCAAATAAATAAATAAAATTAAAAAAAGAAAAAGTGGAATTATAAGCCAAAATTATAATAATGCTAGCTTTTATAATTGCCCATCTATATTTGCCTTTAGAAATCAGCTGATAATTTTATTGAGAATTCTTTGTATATGACAAGTCACTTCTCTCTTACTGGTTTCTAGATTCTCTTTGTCTTTATCTTCTGACAACTTGATTGTAATCTGTCTCAGTGTGGGTCTGTTTAAATCTATTCTAATTGGAGTTTGTTGAGTTTATTGGATTCGCAAATTCATCTAATATCAAACTTAGAACATTTTCTATTATTTCTTCAAAGAGCCTTCTGCTCCTTTCTCTCTCTTTTCTCCTTCTGGGACTTCCAGAATGCCTATGTTCATATACTTAATGATGTTTCACAAGTTCCTCAAGTTCTGTTTACTTCTTTTTATTATTTTTTCTTAATGTTCCTCAAACTCATGATTTTAATTGTTCTATCTTAAAGTTTACTGATTCTTCTTTTTTTAAAAAGATTTTATTTATTTATTTGAGAGAGAGAGAGAGCACACAAGCAGTGGGGAGGGCAGAAGGAGAAGCAGACTTCCCGCTGAGCAGGGAGACTAATGTGGGGCTGGATCTCAGGACCCTGAGATTAGGACCTGAGCTGAAGTCAGATGCTTAACCAACTGAGCCACCCAGGCACCCCTTAAAGTTTACTGATTCTTCGGACAGCTCACATTTTCTTTTGAATTCCTCTAACGATTTATAATTTCAATTATTATAATCTTCAGCTCCAGAATTTTTGATGATTTCTATTATTTATTGATATATTTTTTAAATTTAAATTCAATTAGCATATAGTACATCATTAGTTTCTCTTTGATCATCTTTAAAACAGATGTTTTCTAGTCTTTGTCTAACTGTTTCAGTGTTAAATTCTCTCTGGGATGGTTTCTGTCAATTCATTTTGTTCCTTTAACTGGGCCATGCTTTCCTGTTTCTTCATGTGCTTTGTGTTGTTGCTGTTGAAAACTGGACTTTTTTTAAAATTTTTTTTCATTTGATACAGAGAGAGAGAGAATAAGCAGGGGAGAGAGGCAGAGGGAGAGAGAGAAGTAGACTCCTGCTGAGCCAGGAACCTGATGCAGGGCTCAATCCCAGGACCTGGAGATCATGACCTGAGCCAAAGGCAGACACTCAACCATCTGAGCCACCCAGGTGCCCTGAAACTGGACATTTGAATCTTATGGTAACCCTGGAAATCAGATTATTCGCCTTTACCAACTTTTGATTTCTTTTTATTTTTTTTTAATGTTGAAGGGTGTCTCTTTGCCAGGGATCAGCCTGAGGTGAAATCTTAACATCTTCTCAGATCCTTCCTAAGGGTATTCTTTTCCCTGTGATGGCTTTCTAAATTTCCTCTTAGATGTGGTTACTTTTGAGTGTCTTAACCCTTAAATGTCTGGTTCTTCAAATGGGAAAAAAGAAAAAAAATTAGCAGCAAGTACAAAAAAGATTTTATTACTTTAAAAAAATGAGGGCCCCCTTGTCATGAAGTAAATCTGAGGATGATTGAGCCTGGAAACACTTGTCACCCCCTGCTCATTCCCTGTTTCTAAGAAGAAGAATATGAATTTCTTCAGAAAACACTCAGCTGCTCATAGCACTTGGTGAAGGGAGGACTGGGCTTGACCATGTTCTGACAAGCCCTCGTACAGCACCCAGCATGTCCTAGTGGTCAGACAGGCTTGGGAGTCAGAAGTCTCTCACACAACTTGTGACACTAGACAAGTCACATAGCACCTCAGATGAACTCAAAGAGTAGCCATCAGGACTAAATAAATAGAAAAGGTATATCACCTGTGACATTGTCTAGCATGTGGAAGTAGCCTGATAAATGACAACTATCAAAAATTAACTCAGGGAACTTAGAAACTGAGAAGATATAGCATACACTATAAGCAAGTAAATCAACAAAAGAGATTTTTAAAGCTCGAAAAAGTTGATGCTAAAGGCCACACACAATGACCAAATACGTTTAAAAGAGAATTGCTTTCTTATTTCTAGGCACTCATTACACTCCCTGTGATTCTTATATGATAATTTTATAGTACACTACATTCATGAAGCAGGGTCATTGTCTCTGCTTAAACCATGGCAGAGCATGGTGTGCAGAAAGTTTACAGCTGGGGTTCCTAAGCCCAGTTCAACTTAAGTATACTTATAGATTGAATAATATGGGGTCAGAGAAAAATAAAAATGAAAAGAGCTACCTTTGTTTTTAAATTTAGAAGAAATGACTATGAGGAATGAACCCCCCCCACTACTGTTGTGTTGATCTTGGTACTGGTTTCTCTCATGATTGTGCTGTTGATGAAGGGAGAGGTCAGAGGGGGGACAGTGGTGAGGTGGCCCCTGAAGGAGGCCAAGCTGCCCTTCCCCTGGAAGAGGCTGATTGTGAGGCAGGAAACCAGGTCTGGAATGTGGGCTTTAGTTCAGGTGAAACAAAGAAGTGTCTTTCTGTGGGACTTGTGGTTTTGGTTCTGGATGCTGATGGTACTCTAAATGGGCACACTGGCCCTTTCTGTGGTCAACGGGAGGCTGACTTCTTCCAGAGACAGTGGGTGTTGACTAGCATGGAGGTTTCTCTGTAAGACATTCTGGAGGAGCAGACCAGGGCCTGTGGGCTCTAAAAACAGCCAAACCTGAGAGGCAGATTATATATAGCAGAACAATAGAAGTCTCAGGCCTGGGAGCCACAGATTCAAATCTGTTTCCTTCACCTACTGCTTGTGAGACCTCTAAAAGACTCAGTTTTCCTCATCTCTAAAAATAAGGGTAAGAAAATCAGGTAGGATCACCGTGGGGATTAAATAAAATGAGCCTCACAAGTGCCTTTATGCAGTGGGCTAGCATCATGAATTATAGCAGCAGGAGGAAATCTTAATGCGTTGTTGCCCAGGTATGTTCTACCTCAGCTGAACTGATACCAGGGGACTGTGACCCCCAGGTCAACATGGCAGAACTGGCAGATTCTGAGGGCATGAAAATTGTCCTTGCAGAGCCAGAAGTGTCATAAGGCATGGGACTGCTGAGTCAGAAAATGTCGTTATAACTGGATGCAACTTCCTTGGTGCTCATAAGTGGGTGAAACCTGAGCAACACTCATATACTTAGCCTTACAAACAATAATATTTAATTTAGCTCTCCACCTCTGTATAGTAACTGGGTAAGGAGGGATATCCCATCAGAAGAAATTGAGACTCAGAGAAATAACATGGTTTGCAGTAGTTGGCAGGACTGGGAGGGATATGGCTTGTATGCAATGACTGTGGTAAGAACTTTTGTCTTCTAGCACAGTTTCCCCTATACGGCAGTATCTCTCCTAGTCAGACATCTCCCCTGCTCCCCAATCCTTGCTTGGTGATGGTGGCCCCAGCAGGAAACCTTGGGGTCTTGCCCTGCTCTAGGTCTACCCCAGTCTAGGGGAACAAGAGGTACTGTCATCGTCCATTATCTCAGTGCCCATCCTTGAGTCCTTTGGACTCAGGACTCTTGGACCATCTAGGGAGTGTCTTGGAGGAGGTTGTCATCAAATAGTAGGTGGGGGTCAGACAGCTGGTGCAGAAGGACTGCCTTCATCCACCAGAGTAATTTGGTGAAGAAAGAAGACCTCAGAGACAGAGGGTTATGTGCAGTGGGACAGCCACCTGCTGTGACCCCATAGCACCTACAACAGACAGCCACACTCAGTCATGGAGTCTGTACAAGTTGAGTATGAGAAGTAGATAATGGCAAGAGAAAGGAAGTGAGGTCAGTGAGTGCCCAGTGGATGCAAAACAGACAGTGCAGTTCAGGGAGCTGCTTTGACCAGGAACAGGGCAGGGATCGGAGGTTCAGCTACACCAAAACCAGATGGATTATCTGAAGTTGCCTCTGGGGTTAAACCATAAGGCCTCACAGAACCAGTCGGTAATGATTTCCTCATCTCTTATCCTACAGCACCAATAAACTAGAGACCTGTATTCTCTGAATGTGAGAATCCCATTAAAATGATAAATGGCCTCTCTTGCTCTCAGCAACATATAGGCAGATGGAGGGAAGCCAGGCTCTCTCAACAGAGGCAAACACACAGAAATTTTGGGGTGCTGAGGCATAGGCAAGGCCTGAAAGAGATGGGGCCAGGGCTCTGCCGGAGGATGAGGGGCTGGTTTTGGAGAGGGCTCTAACCGTCATTGGCCTCTGTACTCATCATCCCTGTTCACATTGCTTGGGCAGACACAGTGTTTCAAGTTTCTAAAAAATCAGGGGTTCCTAGATTTGTGGCTCCTAAGCTTTTCACCTGTCCATGCACAGCAAATTTTTACAAGTGCTGTTATTAAGTAATAATAAATGTTACTCATTTTTACTCCACAGTCACACGTGGTTCCCTATGAGGAGGTGGTGAGTGAGCAGAATTAAGGCGACAGCAGATAAAAGGCATGTTAGTTAGGCTGTCATCCCATATGGGCCTGGTGCTCCTGGGGTAAGGCCCTGGGCCTCAGTAAGCCCTTTGAGCAGAGAGGGAGGAAGGGAAGGAGGTGAGAGACTTGGAGGGCTGCAGCCACACCCACGTGGGTGGGGATCTTTGGGACTCTTTGTCCTGTGTCCTCTTCCCTTGGCATTTCCATAGCCACTTACTTTCATGGTGGCCCAGATGCCCAGGGACTTTTGCTTTTCTAGGGCCTGGATTTCTGAGTCACATCCTTATTGTTTTTTCTCTAGCTGCTTTCCCTCCACAGTAGAGGACATTTCTTCTATGTTCCATCCCAGCAGGAGGCTGCTCTCAGCCTGCGGCCCCTCAGTGGGAAAAAAATGAATGCATTAATTCATAAAGCAAGTTCAGGGCATAGGGTGCTTCTGGATTAGCTAGCCCAAACTTTGAATTCTGAAGAGGAATTTCAGGCATTGTGGCAGTGTAGAAAAGGAATATTTGGGACATAATGAGCACTGGGTGTTATATACAACTGAGAAATCACTGAACTCTACCTCTGAAACTAGTAATATACTGTATGCTAATTAATTGAATGTAAATAGAATAAAATTTAAAAAAAAAAGAAATATTTGGGAGGAGAAAGTCCTTCTCAGCACCCTCTACACACATCATAGAGTTCTACCCACTCAACTAAACAAGAGGCCGGTACTACTTGTTGCCCTGTCACCTGAGTGGTCTTAGGAGCCTGCCCCTTCCTGGGTCTGGGGAAAGTACCTATTAGCAGTTTCTTTAATCATTCTGATTTAAGGTTTGTGGGTCAGCCATACACATGCATATCTAGAAGGTTTTTATATAAGCATAGCTAAAGGCTCCTGATATTTAAGGCTAATGAGGTTTTTAGAATGTTTAACAAAAGGTTTTAGGGGCGCCTGGGTGGCTCAGTTGGTTAAGCAACTGCCTTTGGCTCAGGTCATGATCCTGGAGTCCTAGGATCGAGTCCCACATTGGGCTCCCTGCTCGGCAGTGAGTCTGCTTCTCCCTCGGACCCTCCCCTCTCTCATACTCTCTCTCTATCTCATTCTCTCTCTCAAATAAATAAATAAAATCTTTAAAAAAAAGGTTTTAGAAATTAAAGAACACTGCACCTCTTACCATTAAGAGAGATCCTTGCTTTCCAGCTTCTGGCTGAGTTTCTCTGTAATGTCTGGCTTCTCTCTCATCTCTTAAAATTATACACAGACTTCCAATAGACAGGGCACCTTCCATGCTCTGTAGGCTATACTCCCAGGCTCAGCCTCCCCTCTTGTTTCATCCTGTCCCTAGGAAGGCTTCAAGAAAGCCCAAATCTATGTGCTTCAGAAGGACCAGACCCCAACTAGCCCTCAGACAAAGAACGAACATTGTGTTCTATCATCTCCTCCTGGACTGGTCAGCTCGGGGAGCTAAAGAGTTGCTTGAGGGGATCCAGGAAAAGGAAAAGAGAAGATTTTCTGTAATGAGTAAAACAGATTTATTCATTTAATTGCTAACTATTGATTATGTGGCTACTGTGAACAAAGCACAACGGTGGTACTCTGGACACAGTAGAGAACGAGAAAGGGGGCTTTGCTCCTTATATTGTGTGCTTTTACAAATACACAACCTTTGTCTATATAAACATGTTAACTTTGGAGAAGCTCATGTTTACTTTGGAGAAGACATATTTTTCTTTGTATATTTTCATGTGTGAATTAGACTGGTCATATAAGTGATGCTCAAGAACATCTGAAATGTCTTGGCAGTTGTGTTAATGGCTGCCCAGCCAGGACCAACTAGATGCTTAACTGTGACTTAATGCACCATTCTACACTTCTTGTGGATCCCTGGAAGCAAACAGATAAGGTCATGGATTACAAGGCATGAGAGAATTACAGGCTCTGCAGAATGTAAGCGATTTTCAAAGATACCCTCTACACTCCAGAGAGCACAGCAACCATCATCTTAGACAGAAAAAGCAATTCTAGTTTATTACAAAACACTTCTACTGCCCAGAATGTAACTTGATCATTTCCCCTGCCACATGCTCTGGTATCTTGCTCCAGAAAGCCAGGGAGTCTGTTAGCACATACAACCTCAGTCCCAGGAATCAAAGGTAGAATGGTTCCTATTTGTTTGCATCATGGATCTATAGGTATGAAAGCCCATTTACTTTAGGATTAAAGTGTTTTCTTTTAAATGCCTCTTGAGTGGTTTAACATCGATGCAGAAAGTCCATCTGTCCAGCAGATGATGAAAAAAAGCAACACAGCTTTGTCTTGGGAAATAAGCATATCTTCCTGTCTCATGTTCTGATGCCTCACAGAAAGCCAAATGCCTTTCCAAGATACTGCGTAGAATGTGAAAGCAGGAACTAAATCCCACAGAGCGATGGGAAGCTTTTACTGAAAAATAACTACATTTTTTTTATATTTTGCTTCTATATTTTATAACAACTCCCTAGTAACTGATACTCTTTCCTCTTCTAATGTTCTGTGTTGCTTCTCCTTCCTCTGCTCTCTCAGATGTAACCAACTTGGCTGCATCTTTCCCTAAGAAGCCTGCGGCTGAGAGAAGGCTTGACATTAGATATTTATCAACTCAGGATGTCTTTCCTCAGATAGCTGGCTCTCCACCCCCAGGCCTCTTTATCTTATTTTGCTAAACAAGATGAGTTTCTGTCATAGCTGAAAATAATTGACTTGTTTTTTAATATATATCAAGGTCCAGGTTAAAAACTGGACAATGCAATGCATTTATTATTCTCTTTCTCTTCTGTTTATTCTAGTGTGAAATTGTTTTCCAGGTAGTGATTAATTCTGCCAAGACTTTGTGCCCTTGCTGGGTAATTTGCTGTGTTTGGGAGGAAGATGCTAACTGCACGGGTCTGCTATCAGAGGTGTCAGACACCGCACCATTATTGTCTTCTGTCACTCAACTGAGCCCATTGCCCTTTATTCATTTTGCAATTCTGATTTTTCCATGGGGATGATTGATGCTTGGTCTTCTTGGAAAGTAAATGATTTAGAAGACTGCTGAGCATGCAGAGAGGGACTCCCCTGAAGTGGATTTAGAGGGCTTTCACCTTGATGGGAATTTGGGATTCAGTATGCAGAGAGTTGCTGTGTGGTCAGCTGTCTCGCTACTGGGCCCGTTCTGGAAAGTATGGAGTGACAACCAGCGATTTTGATGCCATCTGTTGATAGTGGGCTCTGTGACCATGGATTCTGACTCCTTGGGCTAAACTAGGAGCATGCTGAGAACAAGGAGCATATTCATGGAGGAAGCAGGCATCCTGCACACATGCCCCTCTCTTCAGGGTGAAAGGTGGTAACCCACCTGAAAGCCTGACCCCTCAGAATGATTCCTGGAGGGACTATGCAGATAGGGGTCTTTGAGGAAGAAGAGAGATGAGCTGATGAAGGCTTCCTGACTGACTCATCAGAGGAAGGCATTTTTATGTTTTGCTTCTATATTTTAGAAGTATCTCAAGTATCTGTATCATGGTATACCGGAGCATCTTGACCTCAGCACGATCAAAATCTTGGATGGAGTAATCTTTGTTGTGGCTGTTCTGTGCATTGTAGGGTACTTAGCAACATCCCGGACTTCTACCTCCTAGATTACTAGATACCAGAAACACTTGCACCTCTCCCCAAGTTGTGACAGTACAAAATACCTCCAGACCCCACCAAATGTCCCCTGAAGGGGTGCCCTCTCTCCTTGAAAACCACTGCTGTAACTACATGAAGATGAACCATGAACATCTTTCCTCGAGAGGCACTTCCACAGGTTGTCTTGGTGGCTTTACAGTGTGGAAGAAAGACTATGGGATCTCACAGTAAGACACCTGGATCTGAATCCTGGCTCAGTTATTAGCTCTGCGATCTTGGAAAAAAACCACTTACTTAAGTTACAGTTTTCTGGAGAGTGTAGTGGTTCTGAAAAAGCCAATGAGCTATGGAAGTGTAGGAAAAACCACAAACAGCACTGTCACCTCATCCTCCCTTAAGTTGACTCCAGTAGGAGGTTCCAGAGGATACCTCCTCCCACTTGTGTACAGCTATACATGTGGCATGAGTCTGCCTTGCATGTGTTTTACAGTGAGCTCATCGCTCCCATGTCTGGGGCTGATGCTAAGTGGCATTGTCACTCCCTTTGGCTCTGACTTCACTTCTCTGCAGCTTTGACCTTTGACATGAACCACGCTGATCTGTCCCTCTTCCCCTGACAGTGTACATTCCATCCCCTGAATGATGTCTGGCCATCTGGGTCTATTTCCCCTTGCTGTCACTGGAGGCCATTTATCTTGGCTTCCTTCCAGATTCTCCTTATCCTTCTCTGTGTCTCCATGAGTCTGTTTGCAGTAGCATGAGATTCTCCCACATTGGCTGAGATTCACCAAGTGCTGTTTCCCATCCTCCCAGCTCAGAGGGAGTGTGCCCTTCTGTGGGATCCCAGTACATTTTCTTCCATGCGATGCCCACATAATCTTCAATATATCTACATCCCTAACCTCACTTTTTCTAGGAGGAAACAGAGATACAGAGGTGAAGAAGCCACTCACCCAAGGCTTTGCAAATAAGGAGTGGTAGAGTCTAGATGTGCACCATGGTCTGATGGGGCCAGGGGTCCCCAAAATGACCATGTGAGCACCTCCATGTCCTTGGCCTCATGTGCAGGACCACTGCTTCCTTGTAGGGCTCCTGGGGCTCAAGCAGATCAGGCCTCTGGGTCATTGTACTTTCCTGTGAATTGGGCATCTGTGGGTTGTCTCCTCCTCTTCTCTCTTCCTCAGGCCCCTGAGAAAGTGTCTGGCATTCCTTTAGGCTGATTCTCCTGCCCAGTAACCTCCTTTTATCTTAGGCACAAGTTTATATTCGAGTATGTGGGATAGTAGGTTTCTGAACTTCCTGGTACTTTGATGAGGCAGATCCAGTGTGTTTGAGCCTGGGGAGGTGGGGAAGTTTCCTCTCCTCAGGTCAACCAAAGGAAGAAAATGCAGCCTCTGACCTGTTCCCAGTCCAGCCTATGGGGTTTGCACTGGTTCTGCCTCAATGCCCCAGCCCTGAGCTGTGTTGATTGTGACTTTCCTGCCCACTTTGCAGCTCCTAGTGGTTTGGGAAAATTACTAAGAAATGAGAGCCAGAGTTTCATTCACCAGACTTTTGAGCAGGGCAAGAGTGTAAATTGTAATGAGTTAATGCTTAAGTGGCATTTTACATGCCAGATACTTTTCTACATTTTTTATGTGTATTACATCATTCAATTGTCAGGACTGTCCTGCAAGATAGATGTGATTTTTATGCCCATTTATCAATGCCTAAGAGAGGGAAAGTGATTTGTCCAAGGTCATACATCTTGAAATGTGACTTTAAATCTCACACTGTTAATCACCAGACTTAATTCCTTCTAGAGGTGTAAGGTTGGTCCCTGGACAGCACGACACATTCCACTAGAAGGATGTGCATTCTGGTGTGAGAAACACCCAAATTTATCATTCAGAAGAGACTCTGATTTGACTTTATTCTAGATTTATTTCTGTCACGAGATTTGTCTTCCTAATGGAATTGGGCCTGTATCAATATTAAAATGAGTTTGCATTCCTTGAACACTCGATAGTAATGGTGTGCATGTGTGCGTGTGGGGGGGGTCTGTGTGTTTTGGTTGGAACTGGGTGAGTTGAGATGTTAAGAAGAGCTGATCTAGAAATGAGCAAGAGCAGTGAGGCAGGGAGAAGCTGAAGGGCATCATAAACCAGTGTAGATGAGCCATAAACTGAATTCTTCTTGCTGAAAAATCAACCCTTACCCCTCACCCCCAGAGAGAATAAGTGGGGTTCCCTGCATGTGAGAGAAGCCTGAGTCCTTTTTATTATATTCTTCAGCACAGCATGTCTTCTTTTCTCACAGTTTATTTTTAAAGCACCAGATGGTGGGTGTTGCATGTGTCTCTGTATGCCCAAGCACATGTTTGAAATGTGTATGGGGGTCCTGTCAGAGCACCTTTGTGCAGGGTAACTGGGACCAGGCAATATTACTCTTACCTTGGGCAAATCACTTTACCACACTGCCTCTTTGTGGCACCAACAAAGTGATGATAAAAATCACACATGCCCGACCACGTGGTCCTGAAGATGAAATGATGTAAGATGTGTAAATCCTACCATCCTAAGGTGGGGATATTATTTTCTCTATAGAGCCTTTCTTCCCTGCATTTTATACATTTTGATTTCCCCCAGTAACTCCTTTCTAGCCTGCTGGTAATCATGATTCAGCTCCTTTCTTAAATGAATGTTCTTACAGACTTTCAGGCAAATCCTTACTACCAGTTTGACATGCCAAGTCCCTCCCCAGCCATGCCAAATATTCTCTACACTCAGAGAAGAGAGAGTTCAGGCTGGGCTAGTGTGTCTAATGGGCTGGCTGGATCCAGTGTCACCTCTAACCCCAAGGACTGAGACTTATCTTCCAAACTGAACACACAAAACATCTCTCCAGTTCAGTTTGGCCTTTAAAGGGGTGGATGATGGCTCAGCCAGACTGTAACCCCACCGTGGCTTTTTCCACTATTTCTAGGCCTTAAAATACCAGAGTGGGATGAGGCAGTGATAGAGAGTGAGGGCAGAAGATGGAAGAAGGAAACTGAGAAGTGAGCATTCAGGAGCAAAGGAGCAAGCTGGAGAAGCAAGCAGACAGGATGAGGATGTCCTCCTGGGGAGAAAAATCACAGGGGAGAGAGAGAGAAAAAAAAAAAAAAAGAGCAAGAAATGTAGAACAACCATGTAAAAGAAAAGTAAGAAGGATATACAGAAACACACACACACAGCAATAGTGGCAAGAAATAACAACCATGGAATGAAATGCGACAGTTCTTATCAAATTACTGTGGCTTTCAATTTGCACGGTGTGCTGTTATTAGCAAGAAAAGCAGAGCATTCTCTTTTCATGACCAGATAATTTCACACATAGTAAGACATTGAAAATCAACTCAACAGGCCCCACACACTTTTTTCCACTGAATTATTTAAAAATCAATCAATCAAAAATGAAATTCATTTGCCCTGGCCATAGAACCTCCATAGCATCTTCCCTCATTGTTCCTATGAGATCCCCTGAAAGCCCTGGTTTTAGAATGTCTTGGTTTTACCTTTTTTTCTGTTTTATTTATGTATTTATGCATTTATTTATTTATTTGGACCTGTTTCTTTGTACTTACTCAGTCCTGCCAAGCTTGTCTCGGGATGAAGAGCCTGATGAGGAAGAGCAGAAACTCTGGCACAGATTTTGGGTAGGAAAAGCCACTGCTTTCACTTATATTACTTAGTAGACACCTGTTCGGTGGAATTGGTGGGGCAAGCAAAGATGTCATAAGGATGTAACTGCTGATCAATTAAGATATAAACACTGGCCGCCAAAATCTATGCAATGGCCATTAAGAACAAGCTTGACCTGGTAGCTCTTCCTGCTTCCCTGGTACACTGCAAACATGATTTGCTGACCAATACTGATTTTATGCTCCCATCCCAGATCCCTAATGCTAGTAATCCCTCCCTGCTACATGTATTCTTCAGAGTACTTTTGCATCTGTTCTCTTATTTCTGCATTTGATAGTTTTGCAAATCAAGGTATGAATTGATTTTCCAATTTGGCACCTAATGCATAGCTGGAGCTCAATATACAATGCCAAGTTACTAGCTAGGATAACTGAGATCTGAAAATATAGAGGAACAAAGAAAGAAAATATACTAAAATCATGCTTCCAGTTACTGGTGGTGGTGGTTGAAGTCCCCCACCCACAACATCACTGTATTTGTCTTTTGCCCTATGAACCTGTTCCAAACTCTACTAGTCGAATTTGGGTTCCCTTCAACTTTTCAACCCATGAACTGGATAGGATGGTGGTGTGGCTGCCTATACCCAACAAAGCTATAAAAGTTTGAGTCCTTCCCCTCCCCAAGCTCCCCAGCATACAGGTACCTGTGATCAGCAGTTGACCTCAGGGCAGGGGCCTCCCCTCACTTCTAATTATCTTCTTCTGTAAAGCATCTGAGATCAGGGGAGAACTGAGAGGGAGGGAGGACAGATCTGAGCTAGTGAGCATTTACATTTAGTTCTGAGTGGCCCAGAGGCTGCTCACAGCTCCATCATTCCTACTGAAACATCCATGTTAGCTCTGGGGATGCCCTCACTAGGCAGCCACAGCTACTCTGCTTCCTGCGTCACAGTGGCTTGACTAACACTGTGTTGACTTTTAAAAAAGAGTCCACCTGGGGCTCTTGGGTGGCTCAGTTGTTAAGCGTCTGCCTTCGGCTCAGGTCATGATCCCAGGGTCCTGGGATCAAGCCCCGCATCGGGCTCCCTGCTCAATGGGAAGCCTGCTTCTCCCCCTCCCAATCCCCCTGCTTGTATTCCCTCTCTTGCGTGCTCTCTCTGTCAAATAAATACATAAAATCTTAAAAAAAAAACAGAGTCCACCTTAATCTGGGACATTGCCTTGTTATGATGATAATATCGCTCTCTCTCTCTCATGTGTGCATGCGTGTGTGTGTGTGTGTGTGTGTGTGTGTGTGTCTGCTTTTAACATGAATGATGATGGTGGTTTCCTATCAGACTCATTCAGGTCAGTTTCTCATTCTCCACCTTTGTCGGCACTAAGAGTCCAGATACTAACCAGTGTTTCATCTGTGCTTTCCAGTGAGAGTTTGTGTGTCTCAGGGGGAAATCTTGAGAGGGACAAAGCTTCCTTACAGCAACCAAGACCCACTGGGCAAAGGAAGAAACAGTGAGAGTGCTGTCACCTCCGAATGAGCTAAGGTTGGCATGAGAGATTGTAGGAGAGACTGAGCTGCAAGACAGTCCAGCTACTGCTGGATAGGTTATTTCTCATAGCAACAACAGTAGCCAGAATATCAGCATTTTTGTGCCAATTCTATGAGTCCCAATTCCCATTAGGGTGATGTGAAAAGGGCCAGATGATATCTGCACATGCAGTAGATTAGGTCATAGGAGAGAAACTCTGAACTCAAAGAAACTGAATCTTTTAAATTCCTTTTTTTTTTTTTTTTTAGGGAGAGCGAGCATGAGCATGGGGAGGGGCAGAAGGGAGAGAATCTCAAGCAGACTCCACACTCAGCACAGAGCCTGATGCAAGGCTTGATCTCAGGACCCTGTGATTATGACGTGAGCCAAAATCAAGAGTTGGATATTTAACCAACTGAGCCATCCAGGTGCCCTGAGACCTTGAATCTTTTAAAAATGGGTTAAGTTTGCTTACTCTTTGTTCCAGAAGGACACATTATCTCCATCCTATTAGAAAATAAGCACACATGCCCTTTGCTCTGGAGGGTGATACATATTTATCATTCAAAGCTTTCTGCTGCCCTAACATCCTTGAAAATATTGTCTGGAACAAATGTTGGTCAGTGTTTCTCTCATAAAATGTGCAGCAATGCTAGAGCTCCATGGAGAAATGTCTCTCAGCTGACATCCAACAGTTGACCTCAAGACATTTGGTTTCTGCTTGAGCTATATCTGCCATATTCTGTGTAAAGTAGGAAAGTACCCTTGTGGTAAAGCTGGATCGATGGTGATCTCACGTATTATCAATCCCTTCTTCCAGCTGTCATACCTCTTCCAGTTTCTGCCTGCTTTGTAACATTCTTCAGTGCCTTCAAGTGTGTGTGTGTGTCTTTGTTCCTGAGCTTTTGATTTTTTTGGCAGGATGATTAGTCTGATACAGGTTACTCTGTCATTACCTGAGGATTTAATTTATTAATAGTATCTAATTTATCCATTTTCAATTTTCTTTCTTTTATGGTTAGTTCCTTTGTGTCCTATTGAAGAAACTTGCCTATTTCAAGGTTGTGAAGATATCTCCTGTGTTTACCTCTGCAATAATCCATCTGGGATTGATCTCTGTGTATGATTATGATGTAAGTCACACATACACACACACACACACACACACACACACAGTCTGAACACAATTCACTGAAAAGACTATCTTTTCCCCCCTGCCATTTTTGTCATAAATCAGGTGATCCTATATGCATGGCTTTGTTTCTGAATTTTATGTTTTCTAAATTTTATTTCTATTCCATTGGTTAGTTTGCTCATTCTTGAGACAATAAGATGTTATATGAATTAATATAGCCTTATAATGTGGCTTGGTAGCTGTCAGTGTAAGTTCTTTAGTTTTAGCTTGTGTCCTTCAGGATCCTTTTGGTTATTTTCAGACCACTGCAGTCCTATAAGAATTTTAGAATCATCTCATTAATTTATACAAATAATGGCATTTTTGTTGGGGTTGCAGTGAATTTGTGAATTACTTTTGATTATCCTGGTTTTGCCCTAACTTAGATTTTCTTTTCTCATGTAAGCCAGTTTATGGAAAAGGGTCTAATATATTTGTTTATGATTCCATAAGGAAAAGAGAGGGCTGTATTTCAGTGCCTATGAACTCATTAGAGGGAACACACCAAGATCTATGGGACTTTGGGCTGGCTTTTGCTCACTGCCATATGCTTTCACAAATCTTAACACTCTTTCTCATTCCTGTGCTCTTTCCCCTGCCATTTGCCATGCCACGGAGAAACAGATGTTGAGTCTTTCTTACATAGCTCCAGATTGGCTTGGCAGGCTTCTGAAAGCCACTCTGAAGCCTTCTTTGGAAGTATATGTAGTTGTGTTTTATTCCTTTATACAATGCTTAAAGTGAACAGAAAAATAAACCCAGTCTCAGTACTGAGGATCTCAGTGTGTTATCTTCTGTAGGTAGGACTGCAAGAGGATGTTAACTACCCCCCCCTCCCTATAAGTAGTGTGCTAGGGCTCCACAATCTGCTTTCTGGCTTTGTTGTGTTTCCTCTTTCTCTGTATTATCTTTCTTGCTGGGTTTGCTGGTCAGATGGTCACAAATCCAAGGAGTTCCTGGACCATGGAAGTCATGCTTATGGCACTTGGAAGGGGTGAAGATGAAGGACGAGAGATATGGGGACTTCTCTTCCCTCACAGGCTTTTTCGTTCAGCAAGCAATATCAAAAGATTCCCTCCTGCTTTCCCCTGTCTTCATGAGTTCTTATTAAACTCTGGTTTTCCAAAATGACTACTCAAAATTGTACTGTCAGTTCCTACACACTTCCTGGTCTATCATAGACAGTAAATAGACAGTTCTTTTCTTAGTAGGTAGAATATTGTTCTATACGGCCTGGCGTTCAGATCTGCTTCTGGAGGCTCACAACCGCACCACCCTCCCAGTTTTCTAAGACACATCCCTGTGACCTGAGACAGTTTCATTATTTCTCTCTTAAATTGACTCTCCATCCTGAGCACATAATTAGATGGTTTTAACTACTCTGGATATCTAATTCACATGTGGATGAACTTGTCTCCAGGAACACTGGTACATTTTAACAAATAGTTAGTCATTTTAATAGCTGGCTCTCCCCTCCAGACCTTTGTGTGTCTAAAGATGACTGATAGATTAGAATCATTCTCAATGGGAGAAATTTGTTCTTTTCTCCTAGAGGCAATTTGCATCTTTCTGGGCACTAAGCACTCATATTTTGTTCTTTACGGTAGAGTTTTTCCTCAGATATCTTCGATTTTCCCTGGCTAACAATGTGACACTTAACTGGCTGGTCATCTGATATCCTCTGACTCAGAAGCAGTCAGCCTGGGAAGGTCTGAAGGCTCCATTGTCAGGGTCCACTGGTCCTAGGAGTTATAGAAAATCACTGTGAAAGTTGAGGACCAAGGAGTCAGCACAGTCCTCAAAGGGCCCCTTATGGCCTTACAGGGAGGCACAAGGTCAAGTGCTCAACAGAGGGTAACTATTTTTGTTGATGGTATATGGTTGTGGTGGTGGTGGTTTGTTGTTGTGCCATAAGCAGGCATGGTTCAAGGCCACATGGAGCTGGAGTTCAAAAGCCTGGCTTCCAACCCTGAGTTTGCCTCTCTGACCTTCAGTTTCCTTTTAAATTGGATTCAGTAATAACTGCTGTTGAGGTTATTAAAAAACAGAATGAGGCAGCTTATTTTAAGGGTTCAATGTTGTGTGCGACACTTTGCGATTTGGTTTTCCAAAGTCCCCTTGGGAATAAGCTATTCATTCTTATTCTAGAACAATGTCAGACAGACATTACCAGTTAGTATCAGGGGAATCCAACCCCTTATCCTGACTCTTCTAGCTACTGAAATTGTTAAAAAACAAAATTCAACTGAGTACATTTTAAAGGTCTTATCGGCTTTATTCAATGATTCATGAATCAGGCTTCATCCCATCTAGCAAATGGAAGGGAGCTCTGAAGAGTTGAACAAAATTAAAGACTTTTATAGGCAGAAGGGATCAGGCCAAGGGAGTTACACTAGCAAAGAGCTGATTGTATCAAGGTCACATTTCTTTAGAGGACAGCAGGGTCTATCATCAGGCAGATTACCTCACTGGTGCTGGTCAGTTCATTGTAGATTGACTGGTTCATTTCTATTTCAGGGAGGGGCTGAAATTGTATTTAAATTAGGTACTAAGTCTCCATTTGGTGGCATGAGGATTAGCATCTGGGGCCTATTGTCTCTTTTTTTAAACACAATATTATGGAAATGTTCTCAACATTCAGAAATCCAGGGCTCTGATTCAAGAGTAGCAGTTTGAGAAGGCCAGAGATGAGCCTTTCATTGTGACATGTTCGGTGGGGTTCCTGATGAATTTAGAACAATGATTGTAGAGGACTTCTGCATCAAATGTTTGGATGAAAAAGTAAACGTTAGACAAATATTCAATTGCTTTGCATTATTTGGCCTAAATATCTGGACACTTAATTGCCTCACCTTTGCTCCTGGCTTTAGCATTTGAAAGAGAAGTCATGAGTATTTGTAAGGTGGGCCTGTGTATTGTCAACAAGTCTGTGGATCCTGTTTCCCAGCATATTCCCTGCAAATAATAGTCCTCAGTCAATATTTGTTTATTTGCTTTGATTCCCTGTGGGGCAAATTAAGCTGGTTCTGAGCACCTGGAACAGTTCTCCATGGACACTAAAAGTCGTTCACAGTTAATATTCAACTTTGTCTTCCCCTTACCTCACTCGCTGCTAAGCACTCCAGATGCTCTTTACCACTGGCTGGTGGACAGCAGATTCCTGCCTGGCTCTGTTCACATTACTCCTTTTGCTATAATTGTTCTCATGGCTTTTGCTGCTTGAATCTACCTCCTGAAGTTCAGGGACCATCTTATGTACATCTTCTTCTACTAGGCCTTGTCTGAAAACTCCTGTAAGATTTGGTAATAGTAATTACTTACAGTTGGACAACACTTTACAGGCAATCTTCATTTGCTCCTTGCAGCCATCCTGTGAGGTAAGTCACCTTGTCCCTATTTTATAGGTGAGAAAACTGAAACAGAAAGCCTGGTGACTGCCTAAGACTGTGGCTAACAGAGCCAGAGCTTCTGATTCTTCTTCCAGATGTAGGGGCCTTCACAGCTCCACCTGCTGCAGCTTTACTACTCCGCACACACACCACCTTACATGGCTGTTTTCTCTGTACCCATCTACATTCTCCATTCTTTCAAAATGTTTTCTGGGTAGGGATCATATCTTGCTCATCACTGTATGCCTCACAACAATTCTTATAAAGGTTTACTCATAGCTATCTTCAATGTGTGTTGATTGACTGTATAAATCCTATGCACTCAGTGTATGTTTGTGTGTGTGTGGTATGTGTGTGTCTGGTGTGGTATGTGTGGTTTGTGTGTTTGTGGCATGTGTGCAATATGCGGTGTCTGTGTAGGGTGTGGTGTGTGCATGGTAGGGTGTGTGTAGGGTGTAACTGTGTGATATGTGTCTGGTTTGGTATGTATAATGTATCTGTGATGTGAGGTATGTGTGCCTGTGTATATAGGATGTATGTGATTTGTGCATGTGTGTACTCTATGTATTTGTGGTAGGTGTGTGGTATGTGAAAGTAGTCTGATTTGTGTTCATCTGTGTATGTGGTTGTGTGGTTTTTGTGTGTATGTGTGTTTGTGGTGTATATATGGTGTGTGTGATGTATGTGTTGTATATGTGTGCATGTGTATGTATGGTATGTGTGATTATGTGTGTGTGATGTGTGCTGTGCTTGTGATATAGTTTGTGTATGTGTGTGATGTGTGGTGTGCATGTGATGTGGTGTGTGTATGTGTGATGTGTGTTATGTGTGTGTGATGTATGTGTATATGATGCGTGTGGTGTGTGTGAGACATATGTGTGATGTGTGGGACATATGATATATGTTAGGTGTGTGCGTGATGTGTGGGGGGTGTATGGCATGTGAGGGATGTGTGTGTGGTGTGTGTGAATGAGAGATGGTGTGTGTGTGTGATACACGTGATTTGTGTGATGTGTGTGGTATGTGTACAGGGAGCAGGGCCAGAAGGCAGGGTAGGGGTATGCCAAGCCCAGGGCCTGTGTCAGAGCTCACAAAACCTGTGTCACCTCTGTGTTCACTGTGTACTCTGTGGACAATTCATAAGCTCTTCTTCCTTTCTCCCCTCTACCTTTTTTTTCTTAATAATGCCTGCACCGTGTGGCCTCTCCTTATCTCTTCTTCATCACCAGCCCCTCCTTTCTGCCTCCTTTGTAACCTGTTTGAATGAGAACCAAGCCCTTGACAGACTAAAAGTATCTGCTTTTTTTTTTTTTAAAAGATTTTATTTATTTATTTGAGAGAGTGAGAATGAGAGAGAGAGAGCACATGAGAGGGGGGAGGGTCAGAGGGAGAAGCAGACTCCCTGCTGAGCAGGGAGCCCGATGTGGGACTCGATCCCGGGACTCCAGGATCATGACCTGAGCCGAAGGCAGTCGCTTAACCAACTGAGCCACCCAGGCGCCCTAAAAGTATCTGCTTTTTAAGCATCATGACACCATAGCTTGTTAACAGCAACAAAGCAGCTTAGTCAAAAGCTCCAGGAAGAAAAAAATGTGTGGAGGAAAGCATGCGTGTACTTGCAAACATACCATCTTACAAGGGCCCATGCCCTCCCACTTGGTAAGCCAGTCCATTTTCCCAAGAACAACAAAATTCTACTGCAGTATCAGTGAAATGGGACCCAGCTGATGAAGTGGTTTCCATGGAAATGCTATCACATGCTTGGCAAAAGCAGCCTGTTTTGTGCAAGAAAGAGATGGGAAATAGTGGCCTAAATCACAAGTGGTCTGACTCAGCTCTGAATTCACCTCTTGTCACATATATTCCTTAGCTGGGTACAGGCCAGAGTTTGGGATCCAGGGCCTGTCCTTAGACTGCTCCCCATGAGAGGACTTGGCAGGCCCACAAAGCTCCCTCAGCCACAGCCATTCATTTCCTCCTGGCTGCTGTGACCTATGTCCTGAGCATCCTGAGGGTATGCATTGTTCTTGAGCTTTGTTGCCATTTGCTCTATTTGTTGGGTATTTGCCAGACACTATAATAAGTGTGTGTGATGATCATAGGTATAAAGCAGGTGTTATTGGGTCCTTCTTAAAGTCAAAAACACTCAAAGTCATTAAATTGCTTGGCCAAAGCTTCCTAGCTAATATGTTGAACAGGCAGGGGTCAAGCCCAGGCCTACATTTGTCAGTGGCTATGCCCCAGACCTCAGAGCCCTGAAGAGCATCTGGTCATATATGTGCAAAGAAAAGAACGGGGGTGGAGGGAAGGAGGGAAGCAAGGAAGGAAGGAAAGAGGGAGGAAGGGTGGGAAGGAGGAGGATATTGCATATGAAGCATGCTAGTTTTTCAGTCTTGAGGCAGCAGTATGGCCATATGGCCATCCTGGGCAGGGGGAGCTCCCTGCTAATTAATTGACAATAGGGGTTCAAGGTCCTAATCCCTGCCCCTTTCACCCTTACTCCTCTACTGCTGTTTTTGCAAGGATGAGCCACTTACTCTGGGTGGCTGAATTCTGACTACTCAAGTCTTCTTCTAGAGGAGCTTCTTCCACAGTTGGAGTATCTTTTTCCTATAAACTTCTCAACACAGATACTCTGGACTCTTGGCAGCTGGCCATTCATAGCCCAGCTGCCATCTCTGGCTCTGGCCTTGCCCCAGTCCAGAATGAAGATATTTCTGAATGGTTTAGGAGCTACCTAATTCTAGAAGAAGTGAATTGGCCTTTAAAGTAGCCAGGCAAGTAGGGCCAGTGTGGAGAGATGCTTTCTGAAACTCTCTGAGACTGTCATCTCTTTCTAGGTAAGAGAAGGGCAGGGGTGTGAAGAAAATGTGCACTTGTCTGAATGTTAACTAGAATTTGTTTTTCCTCTTTTCCCAATCCATGAAGGGGGATGAAAGAGCACTCTTTGTTCCTCATGGGACCACGGCTAGGGTCTCTGTCTGAAGTGCCTGACAAGTAGAGAACTTTCTCCTGATTCTGCCGTGGCTTTTCTCTTGTTCCCTCTTTGGACTTCTCACCCATGGCTTGTTCTTCTTTCCCAGAATGTGAGGGAGGGGTTTGAGGGCAATAGCAGAGACATATATAGGGCCTAGGGCTGGATGAGCAAGTTACCTGCTGTTATAGTTAAATGGTGCTACATAACAAATTACCTCCAAACTTCATGCTTTTCAGACAACACTATGTTATTATATGTCATGATTTTGTCAGTCAGACAGTGGGGCAGAACCTCATTAGGTGATTGTTCTGATCACGTGGCTTTGACAGAGGTCTCCTGGAGGGACTCACATGGAGGAAGGCCTGGCCCGGAGGGTCCAAAGTGGCTTTTTGGCATGTCTGACTCTATGCTGAGGATGCAAAGCTGGGCTCCATGGACTCAGTCTGAGAAAGTGCAGCTATCGTTACCTGGCTTGGGCTTCTCGGAGCATGGTGTTTAGGTTCCCAGAGAGAGTGTCCCCAGAGGAAACATTTTCAGAGCAAGCACTGTAACAGAAAGTGGAAGCTAATAGTTCTTTAAAGTCTGGGAAGAGGGGAGATTGTGCAATAATTTGCAGCCATCTTTAAATTCACCATACCTGCATTTTTGAGACAGTAGCAGAAAAAGAGGCTCAACACAGAATGTGATCCCACAGTTAGACCGAGTCATGGACTGCTTTTTCTTTAGAACCAGTTGCTTTTTCAGTCCTGAAAGGGCCAAAGAGGAAAGATTGAGCCTTGCTAATATTTCACATTGTAACATGCAAGCCACAGTTTTAGGTGTCTGCCTTGTGCAAGGCACCGTATGAGACACTTGGGCGATAGAATCAAGTCCTTGTCCTAAGGACCCTGACAATCAGCTGTGACAATTGACTAAACTTTAGGATGGACTGAAAAATAGGTTGATGTAGATCCATGTTTTTCTAATTATCCTAAGGCCACGATCTTACCTCCAACTAGAGACCTTGGGTTCCAAATTCCTGCATCTGGCTCACATTGTATCTTCAAGGACAGATTCTTTGGAAAGCCCACCATTAACTCAAGGCCATTCTCCAACACGTGGCATAACTTCCCCATGCCACGGCCCTGTGTTCCTCTTTGTGCCCAGTAACGTTAGTCTTCCATGACCTTGCCCTCTGTCCTCCCTCTGCTTCCCTATCACACAGCTTTTTGTATAGCAACAGGGCCCCTCTGGACTTGACTGTTCCATCTAGGTGCCTGGTCCATTTTACTCCCTGTGAGAGAGGAAATATCCTTCTCTAGAGCCTGGACGTTGGGAGTGGGAAGGGTCGAGTACACGCTGGGCCTCTGCTCCCCTGGATGGCATGTTGTATCTTAACACTTTGGGCACACCCCATGGGCTAAGTGGGCTGGGGTGTCACAGTCCACAGTGTCAAAGAGGGAAAAGATTATTGTGCTGTGGGGACCAAATGAGAAGTATTTCCATATCTTAGAGGACATTACTTCAGCTTTTCTATTACTTTATCTCTGGTAATGATTATTTCTTCAAAGAAACATGTGTTTGGGAAGAAATAGAGTTGTAAGTGAAGAGAACACTGTGACTGGACTTCTGTGAGAGAGCAATAGCTGTATACCCCAGGAACAAATAGTGTCCCATGTGAGAGGGACAAATTGGGGGGAGGGAAGTGGGGGCACTGTGCTCTGCAGAGGAGTAGCTGTGACATCTGGGGAGAGTGACTGAGTAAAGCCAGCATCATAGGCCCATGTGGCTTCATTTTTAGGCCAGAACTGGCCTGGGCCTTTCTTTAAGGTTTCATTTGCCTACCGTCATCCTCCCTAGTTGATAGATATTTTTTTTTAAAGTGCCAGGACTCTGCAGTTCTCTAAATGCTGAAATAAAAATAGTCTTCCATTCTCACTTCTTTCCTTGGAGATGTGCCCAACCCCTTCTCATCCCCCACCCCCGAAAGAAAATCCAGGATGCAAAGCTAGCCATATTTCCCATAGGACATATGGCTTTTTACCAAGTGCTGAGAGAAGGTAGTCTTGTGATGGTTCCAAATAAACATCCAATAAACTTGATGGCCTCAGAGGCCCAGAGGAAGCAGAGTCCCCACAGAGGACAGGTGTCTCCCCGTCTACACAGTGTCCTGGTAATGGACATAGTTGCATCATAAGGACAGGCCTTGACCACATATTGCCAAATTTCTGCCCAGGGCAGTTTTAGTTCACCGGCCCCGACCCAAGTGCGCTCATTTTTTTTTCCTTGTTAAGTTAGTAAACCAGGCTTCATGGAGGTTATATTTGGGATGTATAAGGACTGAGGTCCATGTTTGCAAAATGAACAGGTCTCTCTGGTCTTTCCAACCTGTGTTGCTTCTCCTTCCAGAACAGTCTGACTTTCTAGGAGAGCTGGGGCTCAAGGTGGCTGCCATGTGCAGTACCTTTGGAAGTGCTCCTGTCCAGGTGAGAGAGACAGGGGTAGGGTCATGGTCACAGAGATGACAGATGAAATGGCTTGAACAAGGAAGGGAAGGATGAAAACAGAGCATGGCTGAGGGACGGCTCATAGGGGAAAGGCAAGAGAGACCACATGGGAGAGACATGAAAGCAGAGGGTAGGTGGGGAAGGAGGGTGAAGGCGGATTGAAGTGAGTGTCTCAGTGAGACAGCGGAGCCAAACAGAAGGTGAGAAGAAGAATATTTTTGGGGAGATCGAGTCTACAAATGGAAGGAAGGCAGCAAAAGCAGAGGGAGTTTGTCTGACCACCTGAGCACAAAGGCCGACTGCCTTTGCTGTTGCAGATGGGTCCAGGTTGTCCTGTTCCCAATGGCCCACATTTCCATCCACTCAGAAACAACATGGCTGAGTTGGACGGTCAGCATAAAAAAAGGTGGACTTTTCCCTCCTTGCTGCTCCTGAGCCAGCTGCACCAGGCTTCTAGGACAATATACTTAGCAATTCTGTGATGTGTTGGCTCTCACCAATGCTGTCCTCAGGGCCTGGGCTCAGGGAAGAGAAAGAAAGCCTAGGAGCAAGGCTGCAGGGCCAGAGAAAGGAGGCTGACTGATCATTAGGTGCACTAGGAGTGCACTGGGAGACAATGGGGTTCCAGCATTGGTCATAGATACACCAGGGACAAGGCTTGTCAGCACTAAAGGACACAGGACAGAAGTCCAGTCTCCTTTAGCCCCTGCATCTTTGATTGGCTATCACAGTGTGCCCCCTTGTTTCCTGAGGAACTCCACAGTCTGGGAATGTGGAGTGACATGGACCTTCCAGTTGAGGAGTCTCTAAAGGTCCAACCTTTGCTTCCATGTACTTCCTGGGCTCCAGTGTTGGGGAGGACAGGAGCTCTGGGAAAAGGTGTGTAGGCAGCTGGTTACTGACAAGGCCACTTCATTCCCAACTGTTAGAGTTACAAAATCATGGCTATTGGAAGTGAAAGCACTCTTAAGAGTCAACTTGCCTGGATTTAGAGTCAGAAGATCGGTGTTAAAATTTAATTTCTGCGTCTCTAGTAGGATGACTTTGGTCATATCATAGGCCTCTCTGAGTTTGTGTCTTCACCTAGAAAGTGGGAGACAGTGCTCCCCTGCAGACACATTTGAATGCTTGAGCTGATGCACATCCAAGTCAGCTGAGACTCCTGACACAGTGGTGCTTCATGTATTGGGTCACACTGCCCCAAACAGAAAAACAAAAAACAAAAGATGAAAATGTGGTCAGATGATTGTTATGATGATCTATCAGCTCAGCTCAGTCAGGAGGAAACAACTCCTTCATCAAGAAGCGTTATTCTCGATTAACCTGTTTTCTATGCAGCCCTGACAAGCACATCCCTGCTCATAGTCTGAGCCCAATGGGGCTCCTTTTGTCCTAAAGGAGACCCCAGTGGTGGAGAGTGAGGAGCCCTTGGCCATGAAGGTAGTCCTTCAGGAAGGCTCCTGCTGTAGGGGTGGAAAAGTGATACCCTCCAACAGGAGACCTCTGTGCTGCCTTCCAGAGAGTGACTTGACAATTGACCCAATGGGATCAACAGAAATTAGTGGATTAAGAGAAGTGGTGTCAGCCCCACAGTTTCATTATGTTGTAGGTGATCATGCCACCTCCAGATGCCAGAGGGTAATTCCCAAAATAATGCAAGTCATTCTCAGGGAAATCACATGCATCTTCCTTTCTCTGAGCTGACTCCTGGCACCCACCCCCAACCTAGTGCAGAACAGACTCCATTCAGGGAGCATCTTAGTCCAGAAGTGCAGGGAGCCCCACTCAGGGCAGGTTCTTCACTTCTTCAGCCACTACCCAGTCTTTAGTGAAGACCCTTTGAGCCACAGCTCCTTTAGTCCAGGAGAATGAGGACTTCTTGAGTTCATAGCTGTTCCAGGACAAAGTTGTTTTTTTTTTGTTTTTTTTTTTTAAGATTTTATTTATTTACCTATTGGGGGGGAGGGGCTGAGGAAGAGGGAGAGAATCTCCAGCAGACTTTGCACCAAGTGCAGAGCCCAATGTGGGGATGGATCTCACGACCCTGAGATAAATGACCTGAGCAGAAACCAAGAGGCTGCCACTTAATTGACTGAACCACCCAGGTGCCCCATGTTCCAGGAAAATTTTTGGTTTAAGTGCCTGGAACCCCTGGAACCCAAAACAAGATGACAGCTTAGGTAAAAGTTCTTATTTATTACCTTAAGTAACCAAATGCCAGTAAAGATTGGGGTGGACTGAGCCTTAAGGCATAACTGGATCCAAAACTTGAATGCCAGTAGGACCTTTGGCGCCTTTCAGATGTGCTCCTGAATGTTGGTGTGTTCTCAGACAGACATTTCTCATTCAGCTGAACACAGGCTCCCTGGCATCTCTCAGGCTTACTGTGTCACTTTGCTGTCAAGAAAAAAAATGAGACCAGCTCTCCTATGTCTCAAAAACATTTAGGACATATCTAGGAGAAGTTCTCAGCTTGGGTGGGGCTGTGGGCCTGCCCTATACAGAAGCTCTAATCAATCCACATGTCTGGGGGGGTCATGAGGAGGATGTCTCAAAGTCACCTCAAACTCAGCATGTCATAAACTGAATTCTGACCCCACCTCCCCAATACCTTTGCTCTGTACTTTAGCAGGGCCAATGATGTCAGTGGGCCAATGATATCAATGATATTAGCGGCCAGAAAGTTGAAGTTCACCCTTGCCTCCTCCTTTACTGCTATCCATCCCCTCACCAGGTCCTTTAATTCTTTACCTTCTCTAAACTCATCTGTTTCTTAGCCTCTCCACTACAATCATAGTCCAAGTGAGGGCAGTCTTCTGCCTGACCTGGAGAAGCTGCCTTTGAGAACTAATGGCCAGCATCTCTGCTTGTAGGAGAAGGGCCAGGTTCCCCCTATACCAGTTTCCTATAGCTGCCATAACACATCACCACAAATGGAGTGGCTTTAAACAGCACGAATTATATGACAGTTTTGTAATCAGAAGTCCCACGTGGGTCTGTCTCACTGGGTTACAACTGAAGTATTAGTAGGGCTGTGTTTCATTCTGGAGGCTCTGGGGGTGAATCCAACTCTTTGCTCATTCAAGTTGTTAGCGGAAGTCAACTCCTTGTTGTAGGACTGAGGTGCCCATTCCCTTACTGACTGTCAGCTGAGAGTCATTCTCAGCTCCTAGGGCCAACAACATACCTTGGTTTGTGGCCCCTTGTGCCCCTTCAAAGCCAGAAGTGGCAAGTTGAGTCCCTCTCATGCCTCCAGTCTTTCCTGCCCTTTCTTCCACTGTTGCATCTGCCTGACCCAGACTTCTGCCTTTCTCTTCCACTTCCATGTGATAATGTTGGGCCCACCCATGTGGATAATCTAGGATAATTCCCCATCTCAAGTTCTTTAGCAGTAATTGTATCTGCAATGTCCCATTGCCATCTAAAGCATACTCACAGTTCTGGGCACTAGGGTGTGGACATCTTTGGGGGCCATTATTCTGTCTACCATACCCACTTTGCTTGAAATATTTCACTGGTTCACTTTTGTTCCCATGACAAATAAATGCATCTATCAAGTGTCTTGAGGGACACCAAGAAATTCATTGCAATTGTGACCCCTGTGATTTTCAACACCAGGGCAGCAGGGAAGGTCCAGGACTGCTCTATTCTTCTGGGTTTGGGCCCAGGACCTGTGTTCAGGAGGTGGTAGTGCCTTCATGACTATGGGCATCTGACCTCCTGATCAAGAAAACATAGTGATTTTTATTTTATTTTTTTAAAGATTTATTTATATATTTTAGAAAGATGGGGGAGAGAAAGAGCATGTGTACAAACAGGACGGGCAGAGGGAGAGGGACAGAAAATCTCAAGCCAACTCCGTGCTTAGTGCAGAGCCTGACACAGGGCTTAATCCCATGACCCTGAGATGGGTCTGAGACCCTGAGACCTGAGCCAAGACCAAGAGTGGGCACTTAATTGACTGTGACACCCAGGCACCCCCAAAACATAGTGATTTTCAAATTAGGCTACCCCATGCACAGCACAAACAATGGATATTCAGAGATACAAGCCCATATCCTAGAGAGCACTAAGCATCCACAGGAAAGGCAGAGGAACTGTGGGCCTAGAAGGGACTAGGCATGACACACACATTTGTGCACAGGGCTGGAAGGGAGGGTGTGACAAGGGTTCAGGGATGCTGGGAAACCCTGTGTGAAACCCCAGCCCCTCAAACTGCCTTTAATGATGCTAAAGTCTCTGCTGAGGAGATACTGCTTGAATCTTCACAAGTCATTGCTAGAGGTGGCTTACTGTGTGTGCTCTAAATGGAAATTGCCTGGATTAAATCCTGGCTCTGCCTCTCTCTAGTTGAGGGCTTTGGGCAATGACTTAACCTGTCTGTCCCTCAGTTTCCTCATCTATAAGAAGACCATTGTGAGAGTCAATGAGTAGATGGTTGAGAAGAGCATGTGGAACAGAGTGAGCCTTTTTTAAATCTGTATTATTATTGCCTATGTGACACTATGGAGGAAAAAAATCTACCTTGAAGGCAGTGGTGGAAATTAGAGTATTTGAGGTTAGACAGACCTAGATTTAGATATCAGCCTCAAAATTTGCCACCCATGAAAGCATGGGAAAATTTTCTTCTGAGTATTTATACCTATCAAATGTGGATAATTTTAGGAAGCTCAGATATGACCTGTTAAAAAAACTATTTAGTATACTGTATGGAACATATTGGAGCACTCCATAAATAGCAACTCTTCTACTTCTACTTCTACTAGCCACGAATCCTACTCCTAAGGAGCCTCAGCCTAGAAGAGAAGAACTTAATGAAAGTTAACCACAAAGTAGAAATGCCAAGTGTCCCAAGATGAGAGATCTTCAGTTCTAAGGCTGACTCAGTAGGGAAAATCAGCTGCCACTGGGAAGATGAGCCCATGTTCTGCTCAGAGATGGGTGGATTAAGTTTCTATTCACTTAGACAGTGAGTACATGGTCAAGCTTGGCAAGTGCATGGCACTTACATTGCCATGTCCATCCAGGGCCCCCAGTGACCCTCAACACCCCTCACAGCCATGTTTTCTGACTCGACAGAGCCACTCAAGTTCATTCCACTCCTTCCTCCAGACAGTACCTACTAATCACTTGGGGCTGGAGCCCAGAATAAAACTAAGGGTTTTTGTTGTTGTTGTTGTTGCTGTTGTTTTGTTTGTTTTGTTTTGTTTTGTTTATTTCCCCCTTTGAGTTAAATGTGAAAATGCATCCAAGAAGCATTCCAGGTGGAAACACACAGTTGTGCTCCCAGGTGTGAGAAGTTGACTATGGGGAGACCCACTGATGTTATTGGCCTGGAATGAACAGCATGAGAAAGTTGCAGCAGGATGTTAGTTGAGGAGAAGAGATAATAATAACATATAATTATAGATAATATTGACTTTGCATTTACTGCACTCTAGCACTAACTTAGGTGCTTCATATGTAATGCTTCTTCAATTCTAACAACTTTATGAGATGCGTGCTATAATAGTTCCTGTTTCATAGATGGGAACATAGGGCACAGAAAAGTTAAAAAATCTGCTCAGAATGGTTGGCTAGTATATCTGGGATTCAGCCCTGAGCAGTATGGTTTCAGAGCCTACTTCTTCACCCCTTGCCCCAGACTGCATGTAGATTGGGGAAGATCATGGAAGACCCTGAATAATGGAACTTACAAGGAACAGGGACTCAATCATAAAATAATTTTGAAGGGAGGTGATCTGGTCAGAACCAGGTGATCTGGTCTCCAGATATCAGTGCATGAATAAATCAGATGGGTTTGGAGATAAGGAAACCTTCCTACATAGGAGGAGGATGCCCAGCAAAGGACAGGGAAGGAGGGTTGGGCTGTGTGCGTATAGTGGGAGCATGAGGCAATATTTGATAGCTGTGGGTGAGCTTCAAGCTACGAGTCCCACTAGCTAATTACCAGGCCAGAGTTTGGATAGAGCATTGGGATGATCAACTTCTGGAGCCGTAAGGGTTCAACATGGGAGACTAAGTTGGTTACAAGTCAGGACATTGAAATCCTTTATCAGGGAAGGAGAGAAAATAGAATACAGATGTGAAATTTATGTACAGTGTCTTCTTTCAAATATAAATACATTTTTGTGAGCTTTATGTGAAAAATATCATGAGGAAATTTGGTAAACACAGGGGAAGTGCAACAGTAGTGTTCTAGGGTAGCAGAGTATCCATGAAATTTGTGATGATGCACTTCTCAGCATCATTTCCCCTCTGCTGATGGTCACTCTGGACAAAACCAGAGTTTGGGCTGGTTGCATCATCAAGACCATGTCAATCGGAGTATCATGAGGCAGAGAAACACTTGAGGTCACATGTCCAGCCTTCATTTTGTGGGAAGAAGAATTTCAATGTATCCTTCCCAGAGAGGAGATTTCTTCTTTAATAAAAGTATAACTAAAGCATAAATAATGTTTTCCTGTGGTAGCTGATGCCAAGTATCAAATGACAACCATTAATGCAGATATTAAGGTCTTATAGGTTAATGAAGTCATGCAGGAGGCTTTGTGGAGGAGGTGGGATCAAGCTGGGGTGGGAGGAGGTTAGGACTTAGCTAAATGACAGGGACATCATTGATAAGAGATTTACATGATTATGTGAAGGCAGAAACACAAAGAAAAAAAATTTCTCATTTAGTGCTCTGAATATATCATGCCAATTCTTTCTGGCCTGCCAGGTCTCTGTGGATAGGTCTGTAGCCAGTCTAATGTTTCTACCATTGTAGGTTACAGATCTCTTCTCCCAAGTTGCTTTCAGGATTTTCTCTTTGTCTGTGAGACTCATAAGTTTTACTATTAGATGTCAGGATGTTGACCTATTTTTATTGATTTTGAGAGGGGTTCTCTGTGCCTCCTGGATTTTGATGCCTGTTTCCGTCCCCAAATTAAGGAAGTTCTCTGTTACAATTTGCTCCAATGTACCTTCTTCCCCTATCTCTCTTTCTTCTTCTTCTGGGATCCCAATTATTCTAATATTGTTTTGTCTTATGGTATCACTTATCTCTTGAATTCTGCCCTCATGACCCAGTAGTTGTTTATCTCTTTTTCTCAGCTTCTTTATTTTCCATCATTTGGTCTTCTATATCACTAATTCTCTCTTCTGCCTCATTCATCCTAGCAGTTAGAGCCTCTATTTTTCATTGCACCTCATTAATAACCTTTTTGATTTTGACTTGGTTAGATATTAGTTCTTTTATTTCTCCAGAAAGGGTTTCTCTAATATCTTCCATGCTTTTTTCAAGCCCAGCTAGTATCTTTAAAATCCTCATTCTGAACTCTAGTGCCGACATCTTACTAATGTCCGTATTGATTAGGTCCCCAGCAGTTGGTACTGCCTCTTGTTCTTTTTTTTCAGGTGATTTTATTTGTCTTGTCATTTTGTCCAGAGGAGAATAGATGAATGATAAATCAAAATGCTAATTTTGTATATTTTTCTGGGGTAACAACGACCCCAGAAAAATATACACTAAACAAATCGGAAGAGACCTGAAACCAGGGGGAAAGAAAGGGAAAGAAAGAAAAAAGAAAGAGAAAAAGGAAAAAACTTAAAAAAAATCAGAGTATGATCAAAATATAATCAGGCTGGTGCATAGATCAGTGCCACACACTAGATTTTGGCCTATTTTGGTTTGTTAAAAGAAAGTGCCTTCCAAAATTTTAAAGAAAGAGAAGCTTATATATGTACATAAATAAGGGTAAATATGATGAAGGGATGGAATATGACTGTAACAATGAAAATTATAAAAGATTTTATAAAAGGAATTGATAAGAAGTTGGTTGAAAAAAGAAAGAAGAGAATTTAAAAAAAAAAAAAGGCGAGAATGTGATCAGGCAGGAGACTAGAACAAAGCTGTATACTTGAGATTTAGGGTATATTTTGGTCTACTAGAAGAAATTGTATCCCAAAATTTTAAAGAGAGAACAACTTATATATATATATACCAAAAATAAGGTTAACTACTATGAAGGGATAGAATATGACTCTGAAAATGAAAAATAAAAAAGATTTTTTAAAAAGGGATTGATAAGATGTTGGTTGAAAAAGGGAAAAAAAGAAAAATTGAAAAAAAAAGAAGAAGAAAACAAAAATTAAAAAAAGTAACTTCAAAAGACTAAAGAATCATGGGAAAAAAGCCATGAATTCTATGTTCAGTATTCCCCTAGTGCTGGAGTTCAGCCGTTCTCATGGATTGGTAAACTTGGTCTTGGCTGGCTGTTCTTGTTGATCTTCTGGGGGAGGGGCCTGTTGCAGTGGTTCTCAAATGTCTTTGCTGGAGGTGGAATTGCCCCGCCCTTGCGGTGTCTGGGCTAAGTTATCTGCTTGGGTTTGATCTTGGGAGCTTTTGTTCCCTGCAAGCTTTCTGTATAGCTTTGGAGGATGAGAGTGAAAATGGCGGCTTTCCAATCTCTGCCCCCAAGGAGCGGATAACTCGGGGCCCCACTCCTCAGTGAGCCTCCAGAGAAAAGCAGTCAATCCCTCCCATCTCCCCGGTCTCGGCCACACTCTGTGCTCACCCGGCCTATGACTGAGCGTTTCTATCTCTGGCACCCGAACCCCGTGTGGAGTCTCCAAACCCAGCAGATCCCTGCGGTGCGCTCCTGCGCTGCTCCTCCTGGGGGAGGAAGGGGAGTCTCCCTGGATCTGCCACTTGTTGGGTCCCTGCTGGAAGAGCAGTGGCCTGACTGTGCCGCAGACCACAGTTTATGGCAACCCCAAGCTGAGAGTCCACTCCTTGGCTCCGTCTCTGCAGCCGGCTTCCCTGTTCTGATACCTGGGTTCTCTGCCACACTCAGGCACCCCCGGTCTTTCTGTGACCCCGAGGGTCCTGAGACCACACTGTCCTGCGAGGTTTCCACCCCCAGCTTAGCCACTGGAGCAACGTCCCTCAGCGGAGCCGACTTCTAAAAGTTCCGATGATTTTGTGCTCTGCTGCTCTATCACTTGCCAGTAGCAGCTGAGGGAGGCTCCCTCTCCCTGTGGTCTATCTTCCCGAGTATCACCTCAAATTCACTTTTCTGCACGTCCTACCTTCCAGAAAGTGGTTGCTTTTCTGTTCAGAGAGTTACTTCTATTCTTTTCTTTGATCTCCTGTTGAGTTTGTAGCTGTTCAGAATGGTTTCATCCTACCTAGCTGAATTCCTGGACCAGACAAAATTTAGGTCTCCTGCTCCTCCGCCATCTTGCTCCTCCAATACACTGGTCAATTCTTACGGGCCCCTTGTGGCTTCCTCATGGAATGTCCTGTGGTCTCCTTTATAACATCAGCATAATTAATCTAAATGCTTTGAAGGTACTTGTATGTATTTCTGTCTCTTCAATTAGACCATAAATTCCTTAAGGACAATGATGGTGTCTTATTCACTTTTCTGTTTTCAGAACCAGGCCTCGTTCTTGGCACCTAATAAGCACACAATCAATGTTGATCTCATCTATTTAAGCTGATTCTAGGGAGGTGTCCAAAACTACAGATAAGACAGAGTATTTGTCAGTAAGGTGCATACACTGGTGCAGAAAGCAGAGCTTTCTCCAAGGTGAACAAATGACAGCAACTTCCCTCTAAGGACTTTGGGAACCCAGGATTATAGGAGGGTGGACCAGTTGTCTTGTAAATGTACCTTCAAGTTCTTGATGTGGCAGAGATTGATTAACTGTTCACCGAAGTGATTCCTTAACCTTTCAGACACAAAGCAAAATCCCCTCCTCCTTTGCAATTACCTATGGAGATGAGGCAGAGTCTTGGTTAGTAGAATATGAGCAGAAAAAGAATTGGCTTGAGCAATTGTGGAGGCTTGGGGAGTCCAAAATCTAAGAGGAGAGGCTGGCCGACCAGAAACTCAGGAAAGACTAATGTCACAGCTCGAGTCCAAAAGCCTCTGCTGCAGAATTTCCTCTTGTTTGGAGGCATTTAGTGTTTGTTCTACTCATGCCATCAACTGATCAGATGAGGCCCACCCACCTGGTACATAATCTGCTTTACTCCAAGTCCATTGATTTAAATTTTAATCTCATCCAAAAAATACTTTACAGAAACATCCAGAGTAATGTTTGACCAAATATCTGGGCACTGTGGCCCAGTCAAATTAACACATAAAATTAACCATCACAAATCCATTGCTTATCAACTTGGCACATATGCATATCCTTAAACTAAACATAATCTCCAGATAAACACAATAACCAAGTAATAACTCTGCCTAAAATGATATAACTACTGTGTGTATAAGCAAAACACTAGCTCTCTCCCTAGAAGAGAATGCAAAGTCTTTGGGTGATTTTCACTCTTCTCCTTGATATTCCATAACTAATAGCACAATTAGTGTTTAAAAATAAAATTAACAACTCTTAAATACAAGTCAATATATCTTATGTTACATGATAAAGAGATAAGAGAGAAAAGAAAACAGAGGTATTGTCCACATACACCCATATTTATTACAAATAAAGGAAGAAATACTCGTGACAATTGCAGTCTTTGTTTCTGTAACTGGTCACCTGGTGGTAGTTGGTATTTATAACTATCTTCCACTACCCATTCCATATTCCCTTTGTCTTCAGCAAGCACTTCAGATAGTTGTGGTTCTTTACCTGATGGGATGACCCACACTAACATTTTTGAAGTGTCTGGACCATTAGCAGTCTTACCTGAGTCGAGTTGTAGTTTTTAATTGACCTTAATCACAGGGCATGGTGATACTAAGAGATGCCCTAAAGGATCTCCTATATTCCAGACATACTCTTCCTTACCTAAAGTAGCAGTCCAAATTTCCCTTGGTAGTCAGGAAGAGTCACTCGAACCTACAACGTAAGTCCCTTCTTTGTCTATTGATTCAGAGGCATGAAGAGTCCAGAGTGGCAGGTGGCGGTCTTAACTTCCAGTTCAATTGAATCATCATTGTGTCTTCTGGTGGAAGCATTCCTCCGTTTGGAACTAAGACCCCTACGCCAATAGGAAATAAGATTGTGGGGACAAGAAGCGAAAATTTTGCAGGTGGGTCACTAGTCGTAATAGTGATTAGTGTCAGTCCCATTTTTATCCCTTGACTCCTGGACTTTAAACATAAGAAAGTGTGCATTTTAATTTTAATTGACCTTAATCATAGGACATGGTGATACTAAAAAAGGTTTCTTTTCCCTTTTTCTCTTCTGCCAGCTGAAAGGAGATCATGAGGCCACAGAGGTGTCATAGGAAGTAAGGAGCATGGGTCGAGAAAGGACCACAAAGAAGACATCCCACAATCCAGAAGCACCCAAATGGATATTTTGAGAATGTTATTGGCAGAAAAATAACCCCCTTGAGATATCCACATCCTAATCCCCAACACCTGTGGACATGTTACCATCTGGCAAAAGGGAGTTTGCTGATGTGATTAAGTTAAAGATCTTGAGATGGGAAGAATATTCTAGATTGTCCAATGGCCCACCATAATTATAAGGATCCTTCCAAAGGAAAGAGGGATGCAGGAGGGTGAGAGTCAGAGGAGAGGATGTAAGCCATGAAGCAGAAGTGGAGTGAGGCAATGACTGGCTTTGAAAGTGGAGGAAGGGGCCATGAACCAATGAATACTGGCAGCATTTAGAAGTTGGACAAGGCTAGGAAATGGATTTTCCCCAGATCCCCCGGAGGAATGCAGCCCTGAGGACACCTAGATTTAACCCCATTGAGGCCTATGTCAGATTTCTGTCCTCCGTAACTATGATAATTGGTGTTTTAAACTAACTTTAACATTTTGTTACAGCAGCAATAGGAAACTGACACAGTATATGATTAATAAATTGTATTAAACCATTGATATGTTGGAGCTATTTGATTAAGCAGTTAAGCTAATGTAAACAAAATACTCAGTAAGAAATACAGTTCCCACATTTGGACAGTGAGATTGAAAAGCATTACACTCACTTTCTCCTCTTGAGACCAACTGCCCTTTTAGACCAGCCTCTAGACCTGCCTTACTCTTGAGTCCCTGGTTCCCATTCTCTGCTCTTGGGTGCACACATGGCTTAGCAGACCCTCGGTGTGGCATTTCAGCAGCAATGTCTCACTTAATACTCATGCTAGAAACGAGCAAGTTGGAAGGTGTCAAAGCTGAATTTGTCTAATGCTTTAATTGGCACTTATTCTAGACCGTTCATTTAGAAGTCCCCAGCTTCTGCCAGATGTACAATCAAGCTGACCTGACAAGAGAATCTGTGCTATGACAGAGCGATGTGCTAATTAAAGGACTCCTGCTCTCCCCAGCTCCGAATTAATGTGTTTATGTCACTTAGATGTCACTTCTGGAAACTTCTGTCCCAGGACCTAGTAGATGATCAATAAACACTTGTTGAGTGAATGAATGGCTCAGTGGAGAATCTGAGAAGCTGGAAGAGCCAGATTTCACTTGGTTTAAGACACATCCAGGATCTGAAAGAACTTCTGCCCTGGAGAGCCAGGTGATGTTTCACAGGTTCCCAGTATGCCAGGGTGTAGCTTAAGGTGGCTAGGGAAGTTTTATAACAAGGAATCAGAAAGCAGCCTGGATGTTCTATGTGCCACCAACATGTCAGAGGGGATGGAAGCCCAGTGTATGTCCTCTGCTGGTGTCATGCCTTCCCAAACATTGAAGAGAAGAGCCCTAGTAAGGCCAGGTGCTCTCAGGAGTCCCTGTTCCCTGCAAGTGATGTGTGAATGGCAGGTAGTAACATGGGTATCAGTCAGACAGACCTGGAATGCAAATCCCACTCCAGCCATCACTTACAAGCTGTATAATTCCAAGCAAGCTGCCTAGCTTCTCCAAGCTCCAGTTTCCTCATATGTAAAATGAGGTTATGTACCTACCTCTTTGGATTGTTCTGAGGTTTAAATCACATTAAATTGCTTAGCTTAGGGCCTGGCACTCGGTAATGTTTCAATGCCTCCTCACTCACATTGGCCCTTGTGTTCCCTTTGTTGGGTCTCTGTCTCTCTCCAAGGTTGTCCTAAGCACAGGAACCCTACTCTGGGAGAGGCCTTTCCAAGTACCAGAGCAATCTTTCTGTGTATGTAGTTGAGGAGACTAAGGTCCTGGAGCCAGGGCCCTGCAAACAGCTGACACATGGGATAGAACCCAGCCTCACCGCCCCAGGAGGTGCTGGTCTTTGCACCACACTTCTCCTTCCTCCCTGGAGCCTGCCATTTTCCTCATGGCTTGGGGTGCATGTTCTTCTCATAGGGGTGTAGTTTGGACAGTAAGAAGCCAGAGGAGGACTCAGTTGAGACTGCCCCTGTGTATGAAGTTCTCTCCAGGGTAGAGAGCAGGGTCCCAGAGTGCACTGGCCTGGAACAATGACATCGCGTGTGAAGAAGCTGGAGAACCGTTAGGGCCTTTCTGGTATAGCTAGGGACATTAAGGATTTGGGAAATGACCTAAAGAAAGGAAATTGCCGTGGGGGCCATCTCTCCTGATATATCCTTCTCTCTGGAAATGTGGAAGCCAAACCGTGATGTAGCACTAATGTGTTCATCCAGCTAATGCTTGGTTCAGTCACATTAATCACTGTGAGTCCCAAGGGGCAGGGAGAGGAATCAAGTGCTCAGACCTTGGAGATGGGCTCTGCAGCCACCTCCGTGCATCTTGAACAAGCTTGTGCAGTGACATGTACAACTATTTCTTCTAGTGCATGCAATATTGTTCATAGAAAATCTCTAATTAGGGTCACAGTTTCTGCGTTCCTTTTGGCCTTACCTCCAGCCAGGGAGTGACTGCCTTGCAATGTAGTTTATGTCCCTCCCTCAGCATCTTCTGTAAGTTCTAGGTTATCTGGAAATTCATTTTTGTGTTTATCATGTACTAATTGTGCTTTTATAATGACAGAAAAATCTAAGAGTTGGGATCATTAGTGAATTTCCTTAAGTTTTTAGACTATCCATATCCAGTTTCCAAAGCTGTACAAACAGATGCTTGGGTGTGTTCCTTCATTCAGAGCAAAGAAAGGATTGTTCTTCTAATTGACACTTGAAGTGGGTAGCCCTTTGGCTCCTTGCACAGAATTCTCTCCATTCATTCAATCAGTCCTTCAGCAAATTTGCACTGCTTGCTCCTTGCCAGGCACTGTGCAAAGTGCTGAGCATGCAAAGATGAAAGAGTTCCTCCCTCCCTTCCCTGGAAGAGCTCACAGTGCAGCCTGGTGACAAAAATGCAAGCAATTTGCAAATAAACAAGGGGGTAGCTGCTGCAGGGAAGAAGAAAGAAGCAGGAGCTAGAAGGCCAGGGAAAGGAGTGGTTAAAGATTCCTCCTGGGCTGGGGAGCAGGGTAAGGAAAGCTTTGTGAAAGAGAGCTTGAACTATGAATGTAGAAGAAAAACTCACGAAAGGAAGGTAGTGGGGTGGAAAAGAGCCTCTTGGCTGGGGAAGAAAGTCGTCACTAATTTAGCACACGTTTCCTGAGCATCTACTATGTGCTTTGATCTGTGCAGAGTGCTGGTGTTACAAATGTCAATAAAACCTGGAAAGCCACCCTGGCCTGGGGAGACAGGGCACTACCTCTGAAAACTGCAGGCTGTATCAGTGGAGAAGAGCACAGGGAGGGTCAGGGAGGACCTCACTGAGGAGGAGACATCTCTGCAGAGTCCTGGTAGATGCTGATCAAGATAATGAAGGTGCAGGATATGGAAGGTGAGAGATACTGCAGGGAGTTCTGGCAGAAAGGGAAGGCGTCGGACAGAGAGTGGGAAAAGGAGCTAGAAACACAGGCAGTGAACAGAATTGTAGGTTTCACCATGAAGGCAATAGAGAGCTTTAGAAGGAGCTTAAGCGAGGATATGCTCTAGCCTGGTTTTCCTTTTAACGGTGACAGTGGTAACAACCAAAATTTACCAGACTTAGTCAGGCTCTAGGCTGGGGCTTTTAGGACCCAGCTGTCTGCAGTGTAGAGAATGTATGGGAGGGAGACTGGGAGAAATAGTGAGAGACGGGGGAGCAGCTCTGCCATCAAGGTGGAGGAGCGGGAGGGCTAGCCTGTAGAGAGAGCGACCCACAGAACGCCTCCACTATCCGCAGGGAAAGAGAGCAAAGTGCCAGAGCCAAAGATTAGACAGCGGAGCGTTACTGTGAGTGGGAACTTGAGGGGGTGGGTGGGAAGTGTGGGGAAGAGAATTAGCTTTCTGACACGCTGCCTTTGAGAGGCTACAGGCCTCCTGGGGCGATGTCTACTACACACTTCTCAGCTCCTCTAGTCCTACAACAACCCCTCGGAGGTCAGCCAGGTGTTCTGCTGACATTTGTCCTGCTCCTACTGGGTAAAGTGGGGGCTTAGGAGAGAGGAAAACTTTGTAAGGATTGCTGTGGAAAATGTCTGGAAGACCTATGCACGTACTGACCCCTCATAGGTAAACCTGCCCCCAGGTCTTTGAAAAGCTAACCCCCTGGAATCCATGAGATCCCTGTTTAGCTGCCACTTCCTCCGAGAAGCCTTCCTTGCTAGCGTGACTAACCATCCTTTATGCCTGGCCTCATGGCCCAGCATACTGTACTTTCACTGCTGACACAGGAAGAGCCTGGGCACCCTGGAAGGCTGGCCACCCTCCTTGACCCCTCTATCTTTGTATAATGGAAGCACCTTCGCACTGTTAATCTCTCTCAATCATTTTGATACTCTGTTACTTTCCTTTATAGAAATTAGCACAAGTCCATCCAAAAAATGTAATGTCTGTCTCTCTCAACTCTGTATGCCCAGCATCTAGTCCTTGCCTGGCATGTGGGTGACATTCAGTACACATTTATACAATAAATAAATAAACCACTCAAACTTCCCCAAAACATCCTGCTTTCTGTGCCTCCACGATTTTGCTGATGTGGTTCTTTCTTCCTGGAATGCTTTATCCCATTTCTCCCTTGAAAAACTCCTCTTTGTTTCTTGACAACACAGCTCAAATATCAGCTCCTCTCCATCCCCAGGAACAGGGTCCTGAAACCCAGGTGCCCTCTATAATGTTTATTGAATAAATGACTCTACATTTATCTCCGTAAATGTCAGCTTTATTGGCTTTAGCCCATCTTTTTAAAATTATTTTTGAATCCTTATTTTGTGATCCAATCTATTAGTGACCCATAACAGGCTATGTCATCCACAATTAAATAAGTGTGCACTCTCTGTATTCATCCTGTTCATATCTGTCTAAAATACATTGTGCAGAACAGGGCTGATAAATGTCATTTGCCATGTAGTTTGGGAAAACAAATGAGTGTGACCTGACCAAACTAGAGGGTTGGCAGCAGGGACTTGTACAGATAAATTTGGGTCCTTCTGTCCCTAGATTTTTTTTCCCTCTCTGCCCCCACAGCATCCCTGCTCATCACAATCTGTATCTCCTTAAAAGACACCAATTCCATGACATCTCCTTAGTTCTCCAGAACCAAACATAATCCTTCACCTTAGAGCTCTTCAGGCACTTAGCTTGCTTTATTCATTCATTCACTAAATATGTATTGAGAATCTTATAATTTCACAGGCACTGTACTATACTTAGGTCACAAAGAACTATGAGTAGAGCTTTATCCTCTGTTATATTCGTTACATACTTGTCTTAATCCCCACTCTATCACTTATGGTTTGGGCAAGGTATAAAGAATCTCTGAACCTTAGTTTACTCCTCTACAAAAATAGGGATAATTTGTTTTACATAGTTCTGCAGGTTACATGATATTGTGAAGCACCTAGCTCAGAGTATGTGATAGATGTCTTATCCCCCTCCCTCTCCACACTAGACTGTAGAAGAAAAGGGCTGCCTGCTGTGTGTTGACTCTCTTCTTGCTTCCTTGGTGCGTCCAGCTGGGTCCCTGATTTGTACGTGTTCATTTGGGCGGAGTGGAGTTGGAGGTGGGGGTGCCATCATTAGAAGTTGGCTGTCTTGCCTTCCCAGAGCAGAAATGACTGCACCTGGCCCTCAGACACCAGCTTCAGGCTCCCCACACAGTCTGGTCTGTGGTCCTTTTGGAGCAGGTTCACTGTGTCTTATCTCCAAGGGCATGCAGAGCTTCACTAGGTACAGGCTGGCTTGCACAAGCCTACTACCTCTAAGCTAAGGGTATGAGTGGGAGTCCTGGGCTTTGGGGGATAGTGAGGTTACCATGTCCTCATGAGGCGTCCTGTGAGGACCCCCCAGTCTATGGGAATGTCACCAAAGCCCTGACCTGTTTTCTTCTTCCTCTTTCTCTCTATTTGTCTGTTTGCTTTCTCCTTCCTTCTTTCATGCCCTTCTTTCCTACCCTCTTCTGTCTCTTGCTTGCCTTCCCACTTTATTTGTGTGCTTCCCTGTCCCTCACTCCATTTCACCCTCCACTATGGCCTCATTCTATTCCCTGGCTCCAGCTCTCCTTCCCTCTTCCTCTGTCCCAACCTTTTGGAGTCCACCAAATATTTATTTCACTTAAAAACTGTGCCTTACACCATACTAAGTACTCTGCAGAGCAAACACAAAAATACAAGCTTGCCCCAGTTTTAGAAAGCTCACTATCTTTCTGCAAATTACGGCACCTTCTTTTCCTTCGGACGAGCGAGTACCAGACTCTCTGCTCTCCTATATCTTCCTCTTCCCTTCTGCTCCTCTCCCACTTTTTGTCTCCTCTATTCCTTGCTGCTCTGTGCCTTGAAACGTCATTAGAATTCTATAAAAGAAATCCTCCTCACGTATTACAAAGCTGGTTCTCTGCTAATATCATTGAGCTTGACATAAATGCATTTAGTCCAAGGAAAAAGCTATTTAATTAAATAAATTATGAAAAATTTACAACAAAGCCTTGAATTTCATACAAACCATTCAGAACGAATACTAAATCTGTTGGCAGCTTGCAGCAAACATCCTTGGGCATGTTTTTTTAAAGCCTGGAAAATCAAAGGACATTAGAATACTTTGTCTTTTGGTTACACACAATTTTCTTCACCTCCATCGTATGCCACCATAAATAGAAGAATATACAATATTGTTTAGGCAGCCAGTTGATAAGTAAATACATTGTATTAACGACTCTACAAGTATTTCCTTTATTTCACTGCCAGCTCACAATGATTCTGAAACAAGGGGGTGAGATTTCTGTTTCCTTGGTCTAAGGAGTCAGGCAGAGATTTCTCTGCCTGGAGCCTCGAAACTCTGGGGGAATTGTTCTCCTCCGCTGGCAGTCTCAGGACAGGAAGGAAGACACTACAGTGAAATCACCAGTAAAAGAGGAAATTGAAGTAGTCTGGGCCCATTCTGGTGAAGGGTACGCTGAAAAGGGCAAATGCCTTATGGAAGGGGGGGTGCTAGAGGTAAAAAATTCACTTGCTAGGGATGTGGCAGCTTAGTAAAAGGGGGATGACAAGCCCTGAGATTCCACCTTTTCAGACACCTTTCAAATACTGCCTCAGACCCTGCCCTCCCTCTCCTGCCCCCACCAAGCACACACTTTGTGGTTCACCAAACGACTGAAGTTCCTTGACCATGCCATGATACTTTATTACTTCATGCCTTTGCACCTGGTGTTTTGTCCTCCAAAAATGCCCTTTTCCTCTGATCTGCCCATCACATCTTTTTCATTCTTGAAGACTCAGCTCTGGAGTCACATTTATGAAATCATCCCTCAATCTTGCTTCCTTTGTGCCCTCACTGGATCCTGCACACACTTTGCTTACAATTTCAGTCACTCTGAATATTTTATGATTTTATGCTTCTGCTCTCTTACTATATGATACACTATACACAAAATTAAAATGACCATTGACCTAAACCTTAAAGCTAAATCATAAAGCCTTCAGAGAAAACACAGGAAATTATTTTTGAAACTTGATGGTAGTTAAAGATTTTTAAAAAAAGGTTAGTGCTTGCTTTGGCAGCACACGTATTTTTAAAAAAAAGGTTAAAGAAAGCAATATACATTAAAATACTAAATTTGACCTTATTAAATTTAAATTTTTTATCCATCAAGATAAACTTTCAGAAAATGTATAGACAAATGACAGAAAAAGAGAAAATATTCATGAAATATATATCTAATAAAAGACTAGTGGCTAGGATATTTAAAGAACTCCTACAAGTCAGTAATACAGAGACAATCAACCTAGTAGAAAGTAGGCAATATAAACAGACACTTCCCAGACAAAATATATTCTTTATCAAAAAGCACATGAAACAAACCACAGTCTGGGAGAAAAAGCTTTGCAAAACACATCGGGAGTAAAAACAACAACAACAACAACAAAAACGTATACAAAATACACAAAATACTTTCAAAATTTAACAATAAGGAAACAAGCAGCCCAATTAAAAATAAAGAAAAATTCTGATTAGACCTCACCAAAGAAGATACACGGTTGTCAAATAAACATATGAAAAAGCACACAGCATCATATGTGATGAGAGAATTTCAAAGTAAAACAACAATTACAATTATTACACTGGCTAAAATCCAAAATACTGACAGCACCAAATGCTGGTGAGGATGTGGAGCAACAGGAGAAATCACTCATTGCTGGTGGGAATACAAAATGGTGCAGCCACTTTGGAAGGTAGTTTGGCAGTTTCTTTCAAAACTAAGCACATGCTTACTATATGATCTAGCAATCACACTCTGATATTTACCCCGATGAGTTGAAAACTTATGTCCACACAAGTAGCTGACACAAATGTTTATAGCAGGTTTATTCATAATTGCCAAAACTTGGAAGCAACCAAGATGTTCTTCAATAGCTGAAAAGATAAACCAACTGTGGTAAAAGAAAGCTATTTAGTAATAAAGAGCAATGAACTATCAACTCATAAAAAGATGTGGAATAACCTTAAACAAGCATAATTCTAGGTGAAAGACGCCAATGTGAAAGGCCTCCAGACACTGGAAAAGTCAAGGAAACGGATTCTCCTTTTAGAACTTTCAGAAGGAACAGAGCTCTGCTGATCCATTTTAAACTTCTGACCTCCTCCACTGAAGATAATACTTTCCAGTTATTTTAAACCACAAAATTTATGGGAATTTTTTTATAGCATCAATAGGAAACTGATACATAGATAATGGATAAGAAAACTGAGAAGTGAGGGAATGATGAGGAAAAGATGGAGGAAGCAAGGAAGAAAGGTAAGGTGTGTATGCTTGATGAAATCACAGGATAAAGCAGTCCCAGTTCCCGCTCATCCCTGGGTAGTTCTTATGAACTACTGCGTGGTGCCAAGTTTAACATTCCAATCTCTGAAGATGACTTTGATATCCATCCACTTTATTCACATCTCACTAAGAAGTTCTAAATGGAGGGTCCTTCCAGCACAGAGTTACCATCATATTTAGACTAACCAAATTGGGACATCCAAATTGGAAAGAAAGAAGTAAAATTACCATTGTTAGCAGATAACATAATCACGTATGTAGAAAACCCTAATGACTCCACCAAAACCAAACCAAACCAAACCAAAACAAAAAAGCCCAAAAACTTCTGGAGATAATAACAGTTCAACAAAGATTCAGGGTACAAATCAAAATGCAAAAATAAGTTGTATTTCTATACACTAGCAATGAATAATCTGGAAAGGAGATCAAGAAAACAATTCATCCACAATAGTAGGGAAAGGATGAAATATTTAGGGATAAATTTAACTAAGTTAGTAAAAGAATTGATTACTGAAAACTATAAAACCTGACTAAAAGAAATTAGAGACGTAAATAAGTGGAAGAACATTCCATGTTTATAGATTAGATGAGAATATTGTTAAGATGACATACTACCCAAAGTAATGTACAGATTCAGTGCAATCACCATTAAATCTCAGGTTTTTTTGCAGAATTTTTTAAAAAATCCTAAAATTCCTATGGCATCTCAAGGGACCCTGAATAGTCAAAAAATCTTCAAAAAAAAAAAAAAACTTGGAGGACTCACACTTCCTGATTTTAAAACATACTGTAGGAGGAGTAGGAGACCTGGATTTCATCTGGTCTTAGGAATTCAACTGGATAGGGATCAAATTATTCTGAACACCTACAAACTCAACAGGAGATCCAAGAAAAGAATAGCAACACCTCTCTGAACAGAAAAGCGACCACTTTCTGGAAGGTAGGACGTGCGGAGAAGTGAATCTGAGGCGATATTTGGGAGGATAGACGGCGGGGCAGGGGACCTCCGTCAGCCACTTCTGGCAAGTGATAGAGCAGCGGAGCACAAAATTGGAACTAGAAGTCGGCTCCACTGAGGGACGTCACTCCAGTGGCTAAGTGGGGGGGTGGAACCCTCGTGGGACAGTGTGGTCTCAGGACCCTCGGGGGTCACAGAAAGACCAGGGGTGCCTGAGTGCGGCAGAGCTCGTGGGTATCAGAGTGGGGAAGCCAGCTGCAGAGACAGAGCCGAGGTGTGGGCTTTCAGCTTGGGGATGCCATAAACTGTGATCAGCGACACAGTCAGGCCACTGCTCCTCCAGCAGGGACCCAACAAGTGGCAGATCCAGGGAGACTCCCCTTACTCCCCTGGGAGGAGTGGCACGGGAGTGCACCGCAGGGATCTGCTAGGTTTGGAGACTCCACACTGAGTCGGGTGCCAGAGATAGAAATGCTGGGTCACAGGCCGGGTGAGAACAGAGTGCGGCCAGAGACCGGGGAGACGGGAGTGATTGACTGCTTTTCTCTGGGGGTGCACTGAGAGGCGGGGCCCCACGTTCTCGGCTCCTCCATGGCGGAGATTGGGAGGCCACCATTTTCACTCTCCTCCTCCAAAGCTGTATGGAAAGCTTGCAGGGAACAAAAGCTCCCAAGAGCAAACCCGATCAGATTACTTAGCCCGGCAAAGGGTGGGGCAATTACAACTCCGGAAAGACATTTAGGGATCACAGCAACAGGTCCCTCGCCCAGAAGATCAGCAAGAACAGCCAGCCAAGACCAAGTTTACTGATCAGTGAGAATGGCAGAACTCCAGCACTAGGGGAATACTGCACATAGAATTCATGGCTTTTTTCCCATGATTCTTTAGCCTTTCAAAGTTAATTTTTTTAACTGTCTTTGTTTTTTAAATTTTTCTTTTTCCCTTTCTCAACCAACATCTTATCAATCCCTTTTAAAAAAAACATTTAAAAAATAAAAATAAAAAACATTTTTATTTTTCATAATTAGAGTCATATTCTATCCCTTCATAGTAGCTACCCTTATTTTCGGCATATATATATAAGTTGTTCTCTCTTTAAAATTCTGAGATACAGTTTCTTCTAACAGATCAAAATATACCCTAAATCTCTAGTGTATGGCTTTGTTCTAGTCTCCTGCCTGATCACATTCTCTCCCCCTTTTTTCCTTTCTTTCTTTCTTTTTCTTTTTTAAATCCTCTTCTTTCTTTTTTCAAACAACTTCTTATCTTATCAATTCCTTTTGTAAAATTTTTTATACTTTTCATCTTTACAGTCATTATCTATCCCTTCATCGTATCAACCCTTATTTTGTACATATATAAGATTTTCTTTCTTTAAAATTTTGGGAGGCACTTTCTTCTAACAGACCAAAATACACCCAAAATCTAGTGTGTGGCACTGATCTATGCATCAGCCTGATCAAATTTGATCATATTCTGTTTTTTGTTTTGTTCTGTTTTTGTTTGTTTTTATCTTTTTCTGTTTCTTTTTTTTCTCTTCCTTTTTTCTTTCTTTCACTTTCTTTTCCCCTGATTTCAGGTCTTTTCTGATTTGTTTAGAGTATATTTTCTGGGGACGTTGTTACTCTGTTAGCATTTTGTTCTCTCATTCATCTATTCTCCTCTGGACAAAATGACAAGATGGAAAAAAATCACCTCAACAAAAAGAAAAAGAGGTAGTACCATCTGCCAGGGACCTACTCAATACGGACATTAGTATGATGTCAGACCTAGAGTTCAGAATCATGATTTTAAAGATACTAGCTGGACTTGAAAAAAGCAGGGGAGATATTAGAGAAACCCTTTCTGGAGATATAAAAGAACTAAAGTCTAACCAAGTTGAAATCAAAAAGGCCATTAATGAGGTGCAATCAAAAATGGGGGCACTAACTGCTAGGATAAAGGAGGCAGAAGAGAGAATCAGTGATATAGAAGACCAAATGATGGAAAATAAAGAAGCTGAGAAAAAGAGATACACAACTACTGGATCCCAAGGGCAGAATTTGAGAGATAAGCAATACCATAAGACGACACATTAGAATAATTGGGATCCCAGAAGAAGAAGAAAGAGAGAGAGGGCAGAAGGTATATTGGAGCATATTATAACAGAGAACTTCCCTAATGTGGAGGAGGAAACAGGCATTAAAATCCAGGAGGCACAGAGAACCCCTCTCAAAATCGATAAAAATAGGTCAACACCACGACATCTAATAGTAAAACTTATGAGTCTCAGAGACAAAGAGAAAATCCTGAAAGCAGCTTGGGAGAAGAGATATGTAAACTATAATGGTAGAAACATTAGATTGGCGACAGACCTAACCACATAGACCTGGCAGGACAGAAAGGACTGACATGATATATTCAGAGCACTGACAAGAAAAATATGCAGCCAGGAATACTATATCCAGCTAGGCTGTCATTGATAATAGAAAGAGAGATAAAAAGCTTCCAGGACAAACAAAAACTAAAGGAATTTGCAAACACGAAACCAGCCCTCCAAGAAATATTGAAAGGGGTCCTCTAAGCAAAGAGAGAGCGTAAAATCAACATAGACCAGAAAGGAACACAGACAATATACAGTAACAGTCACCTTACAGGCAATGGCATTAAATTCATATCTTTCAATAGTTACCCTAAATGTAAATGGGCTAAATGCCCCAATCAAAAGACACAGGCTATCAGATTGGATTAAAAAAACAAGACCCATCGATATGCTGTCTGCAAGAGACTCATTTTAGACCCAAAGACATCCCCATATTAAAGTGAGGGGGTGGAAAACCATTTACCATACTAATGGACACCAAAAGAAAGCTGGGGTGGCAATCCTTATATCAGACAAATTAGATTTTAAAACAAGGACCGTAATAAGAGATGAGGAAGGACACTGTATCCTACTTAAAGGGTCTATCCACCAAGAAGATCTAACAATTGTAAATATCTATGCCCCTAACATGGGAGCAGCCAATTATATAAAGCAATTAATAACAAAAGCGAAGAAACATATCGACAAAAATACAATAATAGTGGGGAACTTTAACACCCCCCTGACTGAAAAGGACAGAGCGTCTAAGCAAAAAATCAACAAGGAAATAAAGACTTTAAATGACACACTGGACCAACTGGACCTCACAGACATATTCAGAACATTGCATCCCAAAGCAATGGAATACACATTGTTCTCTAGTAGCCATGGACATTCTCCAGAATAGATCACATCCTAGGTCACAAATCAAGTCTCAACTGGTACCAAAAGATTGGGATTATTCCCTGCATATTTTCAGACCACAGTGCTTTGAATCTAGAATTCAATCACAAGAGGAAAGTCGGAAAGAATTCAAATACTTGGAGGCTAAAGAGCATCCTACTAAAGAATGAATGGGTCAACCAGGAAATTAAAGAAGAATTTAAAAAATTCATGGAAACAAACAAAAATGAAAACACAACTGTTCAAAATCTTTGAGATGCAGCAAGGCAGTACTAAGAGGAAAGTAAATAGCAATACAAACCTTTCTCAAGAAACAAGAAAGGTCTCAAACACACAACCAAATCCTACACCTAAAGGAGCTAGAGAAAAAACAGCAAATAGAGCCTAAACGCAGCAGGAGAAGAGAAATAATAAAAATCAGAGCAGAAATTCAAGAAAGAGAAACAAAAGAATGGTAGAACAGATCAACAAAATTAGGAGCTGGTTCTTTGAAAGAATTAACAAGACTGATAACCCCTGGCCAGACTTATCAAAAAGAAAAGAGAAAGGACCCAAATCAACAAAATCATGAATGAAAGAGGAGAGATCACAACCAACACCAAGGAAATACAAACAATTATAAGAACATATTATGAACAACTCTATGCCAGCAAATTAGATAACCTGGAAGAAATGGGTGCATTCCTAGAGATGTATCAACTACCAAAACTGAACCAGGAAGAAATAGAAATCTTGAACAGACCTATAACTACAAGGAAATTGAAGCAGTCATCAAAAATCTCCCGAGAAACAAAAGCCCAGGGCCAGATGGCTTCCCAGGGGAAGTCTACCAAACATTTAAAGAAGAATTAATACCTATTCTCCTGAAACTGTTCCAAAACATAGAAATCGAAGGAAAACTTCCAAACTCGTTTTATGAGGCTACCATTACCTTGATCCCAAATCCAGACAAAGACCCCGTGAAAAAGGAGAATTACAGACCAATATCCTTGATGAACATGGATGCAAAAATTCTCACCAAAATACTAGCCAATAGGATCCAACAGTACATCAAAAGGATTATTCACAACAACCAAGTGGGATTTATCCCTGGGCTGCAAGGCTGGTTCAACATCCGCAAATCAATCAACGTGATACAATACATTAACAAAAGAAAGAACAAGAGTAATATGATCTTCTCAATAGATGCAGAAAAAGCATTTGATAAAGTACCGCATCCTTTCTTGATTGAAACTCTTCAGAGTATAAGGATAGAGGGCACATACCTCAATATCATAAAAGCTATCTATGAAAAACCTACAGCGAATATCAATCTCAATGGGGAAAAACTGAGAGCTTTCCCCCTAAGGTCAGGAATGCGGCAGGGATGTCCACCATCACCACTGCTTTTCAACATAGTATTAGAAGTCCTAGCCACAGCAATCAGACAACAAAAAGAAATCAAAAGCATCCAAATTGGCAAAGAAGTCAAACTCTCACTCTTTGCAGATGATATGATACTGTATGTGGAAAACCTAAAAGACTCCACCCCAAAACTGCTGGAACTCATACAGCAATTCAGTAAAGTAGCAGGTTATAAAATCAATGCACAGAATCAGTGGCATTCCTATACACCAACAACACAGAAGAAAGAGAAATTAAGGAGTCGATTCCATTTACAATTGCACCCAAAACCATAAGATACTTAGGAATAAATCTAACCAAAGACGCAAAGAATCTGTACCCAGAAAAGTATAAAATACTCATGAAAGAAATTGAGGAAGACACAAAGAAATGGAAAAACTTCCCATGCTCATGGATTAGAAGAACATATATTGTGAAGATGTCAATGCTACCTAGAGCAATCTACACATTCAAGGCAATCCCCATCCAAATACCATCCACTTTTTTCAAAGAAATGGAACAAATAATCCTAAAATTTGTATGGAACCAGGAAAGACCCTGAATAGCCAGAGGAATGTTGAAAAAGAAAAGCAAAGCTGGCAGCATCACAATTCCAGACTTCCAGCTCTATTACAAAGCTGTCATCATCAAGACAGTATGGTACTGGCATAAAAACAGACACATAGATCCATGGAACAGAATCGAGAGCCCAGAAATGGACCCTCAACTCTATGGTCAACGCATCTTTGACAAAACAGGAAAGGATGTCCAGTGGAAAAAAGACAGTCTCTTCAACTAATGGTGTTGGGAAAATTGGACAGCCACATGCAGAAGAATGAAACTGGACCATTTCCTTTCACCACACACAGAAATAGACTCCAAATGGTTGAAAGACCTCAATGTGAGACAGGAGTCCATCCAAATCCTAAAGGAGAACACAGGTAGCAACCTCTTCGAACTCAGCCACAGCAACTTCTTCCTAGAAATATCGCCAAAGGCAAGGGAAGCAAGGGCAAAAATGAACCATTGGGATTTCATCAAGATAAAAAGCTTTTGCACAGCAAAAGAAACAGTCTACGAAACCAAAAGACAATCGACCGAATGGGAGAAGATATTTGCAAATGACATACCAGATAAAGGGCTAGTATCCAAAATCTCTAAAGAACTTATCCCACTCAACACCCAAAGAACAAATGATCCAACCAAGAAATGGTCAGAAGACATGAACAGACATTTTTCCCAAGAAGACATCCAAATGGCCAACAGACACATGAAAAAGTGCTCAACATCACTCGGCATCAGGGAGATCCAAATCAAAACCTCAATGAGATACCATCTCACACCAGTCAGAATGGCTAAAATTAACAAGTCAGGAAACGACAGATGTTGGCGGGGATGCGGAGAAAGGGGAACCCTCCTACACTGTTGTTGGGAATGCATCCTGGTGCAACCACTCTGGAAAATATTATGGAGTTTCCTCAAACAGTTGAAAATAGAGCTACCAAAGGATCCAGCAATTGCACTACTGGATATTTACCCCAAAGATACAATTGTAGGGATCCGAAGGGGTACGTGCACCCCAATGTTTATAGCAGCAATGTCCACAATAGCCAAACTGTGGAAAGAGCCAAGATGTCCATCGACAGATGAGTGAATAAAGAAGAAATGGTATATATACACAATGGAATATTATGCAGCCCTCAAAAGGAATGAGATCTTGCCATTTGTAACGACATGGATGGAACTGGAGGGTGTTATGCTGAGCGAATGAGTCAATCAGAGAAAGACATGTATCATATGATTTCACTGATATAAGGAATTCTTGATCTCAGGAAACAAACTGAGGGTTGCTGGAGTGGGGGGGTCGGAGGGATGGGGTGGCTGGGTGATAGACATTGGGGTGGGTACGTGCTATTGTGAGCGCTGTGAATTGTTCAAGACTGTTGAAGCACAGATCTGTACCTCTGAAACAAATAATGCAATATATGTTAAGAAGAAAAATAAAGAAGATAGCAGGAGGGGCAGAATGAAGGGGGGTAAATTGGAGGGGAAGACGAACCATGAGAGACGACGGACTCTGAAAAACAAACTGAGGATTCTAGAGGTGAGGGTGGTGGGGGGATGGGTTAGCCTGGTGATGGGTATTAAAGAGGGCACGTTCTGCATGGAGCACTGGGTGTTATGCACAAACAATGAATCATGGAACACCACATCACAAACTAATGATGTAATGTATGGTGATTAAGAACAATAAAAAAATAAAGAAAGAAAAGAAAAAATCTTGGACCTACACAAAAGAAAAAAATAAAAATAAAAAATAAAACTTACCGTAAAACTACAGTAATCAAAACAGTGTGCTATTGGCATAAGCACCGACCTATAAACCGAAGGCTTAGAATAGAAATGAGAAATAAGCCTTTGCATATATAATCAATTAATTTTAATTAGGGTGCTAGGGCCATTCAATGGGGAAATGCATTTTTCAAATCAATTGTATATGCAAAATGAAGGTGAAACTTCAACTTATGTCATATATATTAATTAACTCAAAATGGATTAAAGACCTAAACACAATAGCTAAAACTGTCGGAATAAAATAGAAAAGAAATTTTTCCTTACGTTGGATTTGGCAGTGATGTCTTGGATGGAAAACCAAAAACACAGGCAACAAACGATAAAATAGATAAATTGGACTTCTTCCAAATTAGAAACTTTATGCATTAAATTACACTATAAGCAGTGTGAAAGGACAACTCACAATATAATAGAAAACATTTGTAAATCATATATCTGATAAGGGATTAATATACAGATCATATAAAAAATTCTTACAACTCAACCAAAAAACATATACCTCAATTCAAAAAATGGGCAGAGGACTTAGAATAATATTTCTCAAATAAAACAATGACCAATAAACACATGAGGATTCTCAGGATTACTGAAAATACAAATCAGAGCCATGATGAGGTACCACTTCACATCCATTAGGATTGCTATTATTATTATTATTTATTATAAGAAGAAGAAGAGAAGGAAAGGGAGAGGGAGCAGGGAAACAATAAGTTGTTGGTAATGATGTGGAGAACTGAAACCCTTGTCTATTGCTGATAGGAATTTAGAAATGATGCAGCTGCTGTAGGAACACTTGGTAATTGCTCAAAAAGTTAAACAGAGAATTACCATATGATCCTGCAATTTCAACCTTATGTGTTTATCCAAGAGAATTGAAAGCAGAGTCTCAGATACATTGTTCAAAATAGCCCAGAGGTGGAAGTAATCCACTCTTCACAGACAAATGAATGGATAAACAAAATGTATATACATCTAATGGGATATTATTTAGCCTTAAAAAATAATGAAATTCTGATACATGGTACAGCGTGGGTGAAATTTGGAAAACTCCTGAGTGAAATGGGCCAAACACAAAAGGAAAAATGCTGTGTGACTTTATTTGTATGAGTTACCCAGAATAATCAAATTCATAGAGATGCAAGTAGAATAGAGATTATAAGAGGGTAGGGAAATGGGAGAGTAGAGAGTTATTGTTTAATGGGTATGGAGTTTCTGTTTGGGATGATGAAGAAGTTCTGGAGACAGTGATGATGGCTGTACAAAATTGTGGATATACTTAATGCCACAGAATTGAACACTTCAGATGGTTAAAATGGTAGGAAGCTAAGAAAAGAGGGAGTCAAACTTTCAAAGAGAGTATAGTCAATTGTCTTAAATGCCTGAGATATTCTGAGTAAAATATGTGTAAATATTTGGCAAATATAAATACACTTATGATGTTGAAAAGTGGTATGGTAGTCATAGCAGTCAGACTGCAGTAGAGACAATGAACAAAGACTAATATTTCAAGGAGAGTCAGATGCGGCTCAGTGCTGTTTGGGTGTGTAGGAAATTGAGGATAGGTGAATAGACATTCGTTCATTCATATGGAGAAAGGTAAAGAAAGACTGCTCATGTCCAGGCTCACGGAAGATAAGGGGATTTCAGGGAAGGAAAGTAGATGAATTAAGCACTTGGTGAAGAGCGTATGCGAATAAAAGAGGTCTGTGGCTGGTTTGGTTTGTTTTTTAAAGAAACTGGGAGGGATGGCAGCAGGTGGAGGTTAGGGACTATATGTGGATAAGGATATATGAGGTGACACATGGCTAGGGAATCTTTGAAGCCACTAGGCTTATGAATGATACCTATTTTGTTCATAACGGAAAAACAGCAGGTCAAAAAATTATCTAGTAGTATTTCCTTTAGAAAATATATTTTTCATATTTGGAACAAATCACAAAATGCTCTTTATTTTCTCTTTGTCATATTATTTTCAAGTGTTTCTTTTTTAGAAATATAATTAAATGGGTGGTAGCCCGGCTTCAGGGTTCAGACTGCCTGAACACAAATCCTGATTCTTCTTCTTAGCTGACAGAAGTTGGTCTGTTTTCTTTTTCAAGCTTCAAACACCTCATAAAATGGGAATAATAATAGTTCAACCTCAGGGTTTGTTTGACATTAAATGAGATATTTCAAGGAAAGCATTTAGAACCTTTCCTGGACACAGTGTGCACTTAATACCTGGTAGCTCCTCCTTTCCTTCCCTCCCACTTCACCCCCTTCTGCCCCTCCCCCCTTCTCCCTCCTTCCTTGGGGAATTTCCTGTGCATAGGAGATAAGTTTAGGATATTCCCCAAACCAGATTTCTATATTCTCGCTGATCATTGTGAGGAGGTTCCTGGATCAGCAGCATCATTAATGTCTATGAATTTGCTAAAACTTCAGAAAATTAGACCCCACCCTAGAACTGTGGAGTCAGACCTTTTACCAAGATCTCCATTTAAAGTTGAGGAGCCCTGCAGTGCTGTGAATTTCTGGCTGGCTACTTTGGCCTGTCATTCTAGTTTCATTAATCTTCTTTGTACTGATTCATTCCATTCCCACACTGACAAATCAAAGAAAAATGGAAATGACAATGAAAAAATTTGCTTCAGGAAAGACTTTTTCTCATTAATGTTTCTTATGTTCAGAATGGAAAATATTAATGAATTTTCCAAATCTTTTCTTATATATATTTCACTTATTCCTCACATCCAGCTTACAAAGCAAGTAGGGGAAGGCTATCATCCCCAAGACTGTAAAGTAACCTGAGGACCAAAGGTGCTAGAGGTCATGGTAAGAAGTGCTGTCCTTTCTGTGAATACAAAATCCCAGGGCATAGAACTTTTCTCCTTTGCTCAGAGAAATAATCTAAATCAATGGGTGTACAACAAGAAATCAGGGAAGGAATTCTATACAGAGCAAACTCAGCTGGTAGCACCAGGGTATGCTAATACCAAGGCAGATAAGACAGTGGGTGGGGTGCTCGCTTCGGCAGCACGTATACTAAAGACAGTGGCTGGGAGTCTAAGGGACAGCCCAGGCAGTGCAGAGACACAGGGACTCCAGACAGCTGGGGCAGTATGCAGTGAGCTTTGGGTCCTTCTCTTTCCTCTTTCTTCTCAGTTTGCTAAGCCAGCCAAGACCCTGATCAATCTAATTGCCTGCTTCCTGAGGATGGGACTAAGGAGGCTCTGGAGAAATAGCTCCTCTGTGGGTAGGAGTCACCATGCAAGGATGAAGGCAGGAGGGAGATATATCTGACAATTAATCCCATTTATGAAGGTGTTCCTCAGTGTGCTGACACTTTAAGGAGCATGCAGAGATTTGTGGCCTGACTCCAGGGAAGAGAGCAAAGGGAGAGAATAATTAGAGGCCCCTGCCAAAGGGACAGAAAATAACATAAGTGACCTAAGGGGCAGCCATTTCAATTATAATATAAAGCTCTCATTGCGGATCCTCCTCTCCTGGGCCATGGCAGAGTGAGTAATTGGCAGGGGCTGGGGTTAGAGAGCAGAGGGTTAGGAAGGAGAAGGTATACAGAGCTAGAGAGAGGGGACACCCCTCACTGCTGGGGTCTACTCCAAGGCCAACTAGGCTTGTAACACACCCTACAGGAAGGCTTTGCTGACAAGAGGATGGCTTTAGCCTCTAGATTTTGTGAGATTGATTACTTTATTTTCAGTACCCTGAGCTGTCCTGGTATGGGTCCGAATAGTCTCATTCTCAAGACTAGATCTCAGAGAAGGAAATTCCCTTGCCTTCTTGGATAACCTACTCTAGGGTTCATTGAAAGACAGATATTCTTGCCAAATATTTCTTTAAAAATTCTATATTCATGGTGGGTGAAAGATTATTGCTCCAAAGCTTGGCATTGTACACAGTTATGGACAGCCACTTTTGTTTCTAGGTGGCTAATTTCCCAGAGAAAAACAACCACTAATAATAACAAAATCAAGAGTAAATGTATCCAATTGCTGTCATTAGCATCTTCCTTTCATGTAAGGAGTCCAGTTTCCATACAGTACAAGAGAATAAGAAAGTTGTGCACAGCAGGGTCCTTAAAGAAAACCTGAAGTAGGGCGTAGAGAGGTGCTGGAAATAAGGACTGGTCTAATGAATCTGGTGTCCTGGAATTGGCCCAGCACTCATGCCATGTCACCTTGAACAGGCATGCCGCCTCTCTGGATGCCAGTTTCCTTGCTAATAAAATGAGGAGGGTAAACTGAATGACCTCCTGAGATTCTTCTAGTCTACCAGGCTATGATTCCACTTTGCCAATCCTCCCAGTTTCTAATTTTCAATGTCTCCTATCTCCTTTAGTCTACATTTTTACCTGTATCAAGATCAGAGTATTTGGGGCACAAGAAATAAGGGTACAATTTCTCCCATTTCTCCCTTTTCCCTTCTGTGAGAAGCTCTGGCCCCAAGCTTGGTGAATAAAGGGATGGACCTAATGTTTGCAATCAGGTCTGTGTTTATCAGTGGATGTTAAAAATTCTCACCCCTTTCTCCATTGGAGACAATTCCTATTCTAGAACTCTGGATTATTTTAGGCTTTGAGATTTTCTGAGATCCTAAGAATTAACATTAGAATAAGAAACTTAAAAAAATTTTTTTTCTCTGCATAAATATGATGTAACAAAATATATGCTTCTTCTTTACTTCATATCCACTCCCCAGGGTCAAGGAGAGCTCATGTGTTCAAAGGGAGCCTTGGCCCTGAGTAGAACATCCTCTTTGAGAATTGCTTATTGCAGTAGGGATGGGTTTGGGCTGCATCATTCCTATCTTTTTCCATAGCCCTCTTTATAACAAAATGAAGCAGCTTCCTAGAGTAAAATTTATTATCTGGAAGTAATGAATGGAAGATACGTATACATCCCCTTCCTCTGGTTCAGGACATGAATAAGAGAACCTGAAATTAAGGTAGTGTCATGTTACTTCTTTGTTCTTCCAGCCAAGGGCATTGCTAATGTTTGGTTTTGAAAACTATTTTTGTTTGTTCGTTTGTTTTTAAAAGAATTGTTTATTTGCTGAACTTGGGGCAGATTAGATACACAACCAATTTTAAATGTACATCTTTTAATTCAATTTTGAAGTGTTTTTGGTTTGGGAAAACTATTGAAACACTGCCATAGTTTCCTGGCAGGGTGGGTTAATAAGGGAGTAAATAAATAAATAAATGAATGAATGAATGAATGAATGAATAAAATGTCTGCTTATTATTGTGGTATTAGTGAGATCAAATAAATCAAGTGCTGAGATCAAGCCTGGCATATAGTAGAGGCACAAGAAATACTAGCCACCTTTAATAGAAGGAATTGTACTCCTTTTATTAGGAGTAAAACAGGTTTAATGGTTTGTAGGTACTTCCCCCTTTGAGACACTAAGGGAATTCCTTTTTTCTTTTTTTTAAAGATTTTATTTATTTATTTGACAGACAGAGAGACAGTGACAGAGGGAACACAAGCAGGGGGAGTGGGAGAGGGAGAAGCAGGCTTCCCGCTGAGCAGGGAGCCCGATGCGGGGCTTGATCCCAGGACCCTGGGATCATGACCTGAGCTGAAGGCAGATGTTTAACGACTGAGTCACCCAGGCACCCTGAGACACTAAGGGAATTCCTAATGGAGTTGTATTTTCTCAAGAATTTTGGGGCAAAAATATCAGCTAATACTGGGAGAGGGGGACTGGTGAAAAGATGGGAAATTGGAATGAAATGGTCTAGCTATGCAGAGTCACGGCAGGATGAGGTTTGGTGAGACACATAGTAGGATTCCCAGGCCATTTTGAGATAGGGGACCAGGAATTTACCATGATTTGAGGTTATTTCCCCAGGTTTTATTTCTCTGACAGCTCTCGATTACACCAATGTAGTCATGAGGAAGATAGATGGCTGGTTCTCTACAATGGGCTCTTCCAGGATTTGTGGTTTAGCAAAGTTACTGCAATGAGGAAGTTGATTATAATTACTATTGATAGTTGATTATAAATATAAGGATGCAATTGTAATGCTGATAACAGATTAAAGGAAGATAATGAAAAAATAAACATTAGAGAATTTGGCTCTATAGAAAAAAATTGTGGGCTCAATGGATTGGAAATTTTGACGAGGTTGAAGAATTACTACTGTCAGGATACATGAGGAAGTGAGCCAGAGTGGTTGTGGTCCAGGTGGTCCAAGTAGGCTATGTGACTTCATTTTGGGATCAAATATCTCAGCTATGACACTGGGAGTGGATGGGCACTGTGGAATGGAAGAAAAGATCCCTGGAGATGCAAAGTTAAGTCAGGAGGATCAGGGATCTCATGCATCATGTGAAAGGTGGAGTCCAGGGAACGATGACTGGATTGGGGTGGAAAGGAGACAGAAACCAGGTGCTGAAGGCTTTGATATATCAGCAGAAGGTGTGGGAATGGCAGTGGGTGACAATACTGAGGAGAGAAAAGGCAGGGTCCTCTGGGTAGATGGAGGGCAGGAGTTTGAAGATGGGGGGGTCTTTACAAGATGGAGAGAGAAGAATGGCAACTGACATAGGCTTTAGACAATTACAGCTATGGAAAAAATGAGTTAACTTCAGAAACACACCTATCTTCTTTCTCCCCACAGCCATATGATAAAATCAAGCCTCAGGGAGCAAGGGAGAGTTTTTTATTTCTTGTTTATTAGCTCAATTTCTCACATTTTGACAACTTAGGCCAGCCTCGTTCAGACTCACCACATCTGACTTCTGACACTAGTAGATAAGAGGGTACAAATATGTACTAAAGAGAGTTACAGCCCTTCTTTCTCCCACTGCTTCCCTGTCTCTGCCTTCACACAAGTTCAGTTTGATTACGTGTTTATTTTGCTTAGTATTTCAAATCTTATGGTAATTCAGGACACATTTTCCATTCACAAAATGCAAATGTATTCAACGTGCTCTCTCACTTACTAATTTCCCATTGATGTTTACACTGTCTTAATATTCTCGCAAGTCTAAGAAAATCTCTTAAACATTCATTTTAATTTCTTCTAAGCAACTCCAGTGAATTCTCTAAATAGAATATAACTTTATAATCTTTTTATTGATTGTTTGGAAGTGAATTTTCCATTTCCAAGTGATTAGAATTTTCCCAGCTCAAAATTAATCTCAGAATAGAAGAGAGTGGGTATGCTTTCTCTAAGGATTCTATCCCTTATAGCTGAAATGGAATTTGAACTCCTTTGTGAGGTTTACTGAGTCAAGTAAAGAAATATTTCCTCCTGGAAAACTTTTTAGAAGCCCAGAATCCAATTCTCACAGTCAGTGTCTGTCTCTGGTGTGGCAAGACACTGTCTCATGGAGGTGTTTGAGGACATGGACCCTGGCCATGGTCTATTATATTGAAGCTGCAAGTAAGGATCACATTTGTCAAAGGCCTGACCTGAACACCATCTCATGCCTTTTACAAAGCAATAAACTGAAGGCTTCTAGGGGGAGGGACAGTATTGATTGCTAACCTTTGCATATCTAGTATCTAAGACCCAGTGATTATAACAAGAACTACAAGTCTTTGTGCTTTTGTTGTGCATAGGATGTTGACTAAGTACTTTATAGCTATTGACATATAACCCTAAAATGATCTACTGAGGTAGGTATTATATTTGCACTTATTTTAGAAATGTAGGTTATCAGGCCTAGAGAGATTAACTCACTGCTCAAGACCACAGCTATAGGAGTGGCAAAGCCAGGATCCGAACAACAGGTCAGACTACAGAAAGGAAAAGCCAGGATTGGACCTGGTCTTCAGACTTCAAACCAGTGGTTTGCACTATTGTTATTGTATTCAGTTTATTTAGGAGGGTGACAACTGCAAAGCTAAGTGGCTGGGGCAGAGTTTGAGAAAGAGGGAACATTCTTTTTTTTTTTTAATTTTTTATTGTTATGTTAATCACCATATATTACATCATTAGTTTTTGGTGCAGTGTTCCATGATTCATTGTTTGTTCATAACACCCAGTGCTCCATGCAGAACGTGCCCTCCTCAATACCCATCACCAGGCTAACCCATCCCCCTAACCCCCTCCCCTCTAGAACCCTCAGTTTGTTTTTCAGAGTCCATCATCTCTCATGGTTCGTCTCCCCCTCTGACATACTCCCCTTTTCTTCCTCTCCTGCTATCTTCTTCTTTTTCTTTTTTCTTAAAATATGTTGTGTTATTTGTTTCAGAAGTACAGATCTGTGATTCAACAGTCTTGCACAATTCCCAGTGCTCACCATCGCACATACCCTCCCCAATGTCTATCACCCAGCCACCCCATCCCTCCCACCCCCAACCACTCCAGTAACACTCAGTTTGTTTCCTGAGATTAAGAATTCCTCATATCAGTGAGGTCATGTGATACATGTCTTTCTCTGATTGACTTATTTCACTCAGCATAACACCCTCCAGTTCCATCCACGTCGTTGGAAATGGCAAGATCTCATTCCTTTTGATGGCTGCATAATATTCCATTGTGTATATATACCACCTCCTCTTTATCCATTCATCTGTCGATGGGCATCTTGGCTCTTTCCACAGTTTGGCTATTGTGGACATTGCTGCTATAAACATTGCGGTACACGTACCCCTTCGGGTCCCTACATTTTTATCTTTGTGGTAAATACCCAGTAGTGCAATTGCTGGATCGTATGGTAGCTCTATTTTCAACAGTTTGAGGAACCTCCATACTGTTTTCCAGAGTGGTTGCACCAGCTTGCATTCCCACCAACAGTGTAGGAGGGTTGAAAGAGGGAACATTCTGACCCCCACCCACCACCACCCTTTTCCTTACTTATATGCCTGGGCTAGTCCTGCTTGGAGGCAGGGCAGCCTCCTTAGGCTGGTGGCTCTGACCTTTGGATTTAGAGGAAGAGGTGAGTCCATGTCTCTTGACAGCGAGCTTATGGCAGGGCCAGCCAGCTTGTTAATTAACCCCTCGGATCCTCAGCTTGAATTCCTCAAGATTAAAACAGGCTCTTTGAAGCAGGGCTTGCTTAAAGTTTTCATCCTGGCACCTTCTGAAGTGACAAATGAGAAGTTAAGCTCAGCCTCAACTCCATGCTAGGGATCTGTGACTGCCATGAGGAAAAGGGCACCTTTTCCTGAGATAGAGATAGCTGACTTCATTTTGAGCTTGGGGCAATCCCATATCATGCAGGAATTCTCTTTGGAAGGGGGTCTTTCAGAACCCTTTACAAGTCATTCCTTCCTCCTGAACCTCACCTACCACATTCTTGTTCTGGTTTCACCCAGTTCCCCTACATCTTACCAGCTCTTTCCTTCGGTCAAATTTGAAAAGTTCCTTGAGTCCAACCTTAGCTATCAAGTTTCCATGCTGCATGAAGGTTGCTTGTAGGTCCGCTTTCCTAGCTCCACAGGGTCAGAACATGAAACATATGCTCTCCCCTTTTTTCTTTCCTACTCCACTCCTCCTCATGCCAGGAAATTACCCAGGTCATCATGTGCATAGTTTCCTCATGTTTGTCTCTGGTCATTTCTGCTGCTGACCCTCTCCGCTCTTGGATAATCCCTGTGGTTGAAGGCTTTTCCTGTGCTCCTCCCCTTGGATCTTCAGCTTTCAGACACTAAAAGGGCAAAACACCTTTTACCAGAAGGTCCAAAGAACATGATATGCAGACCATAATCAAAAGGTTTCAGAAGGGGTCACCAAATCTAGTTCAACTTGGCCAAAGATATGAATCTGGTCCTCATCCCTTGGAAAAAAGCAAATATCCCCATTTGTTACCTCCTGTGTCTACCATGAACCTGTTCCAAAGTAGTATTCCTATTTCTCATGTCACTTTTCTGAACAAAAATCTCCAACTATATTAACTAAGAAATGTATGGAACACATACTGTATTCAGTGTAGCTCAGAGACAAAGCCACTGAAGGTCAGGTTCTCTGATCAGTGTGAGCCTGCCACCCATCTAGAACTGGGATCTCTGAAGGTTTGAAGCCAACCAGCAACTCTTGGTCCCATGAGCTCAGCATTGTTGCTGTCCCAGGAAACAGATGGTCACTTTTCCCATTGTAATTTTCAATGGGAAAAATACATAGATGTTCTCCTCTTTGCAGTTCCCTTAGTCAACCTTGGGTTTGCTGGTGGAAAGGTAAGCTTGCATGTATATATGAAATAGCAGCCTAAATGAGAGATTCGGATCTAACATTTTTACTGTGTAACTCTAATAGGATATAACACAGGAAGAAAAGAACTGCAAACAAATTCTCACTCAGTCAGTAATCATAATTTTTTCTAATGCTAGTAATGTTGATTTAGACTGGTATGTGACTGTTCTGAGTATGATAAAAAAAATATCTAAAGTGGTATCAGTGAGAACCAGGATTTTCAGCATCAGATAAAGAAGAAACAGATGTAAGATCAATGGGGTTACATAAAAACCCTGTAATTTATAAATACATAGTATCTACCTCTAGAAATAATGGACAATTCAGTAGCAATGAAAACCTATAGCACCCAGATTGTTGTTATTAAATATCATTTATTAATGAAAGAAGCCAAGACTCCTTAGAAAAATAGCTGATTATAGGTCTGTGGCTGGACATGTACAATTTTAGCCTGGAACATTTTGCTCTACTAGAAAGCAAGGAAGTAATCACAGAATACTACGATAATGTCAAAGATACTCAGCTGGGTACATTAAGAGGTCCCTACTAACTGAAGATGGGACAATTTGAACTTCAATAAGTTATAACTATACTAAATAAAATACATTTAAATCAAATGTATTTAAATCTATGATAACTAAATCTATAATTTCATAATGAAATGTTAAAAGTATCAGGAAAACTAACTGGTCACTGATGGAGGACATTCATGAACAAAACCATTATTTTGAAAACTGGTAAGAATCAAGTATTTATCCCACCTTTCCTTTATAAAACATAATATATGATAGTTATACCAGAGTATAAGTTGATAGATAATGAGAAGTTCTACAAACTGACTAACCATTTTACAGGTAATAGATTAAAAAGAAATGATACATGTAGAATATTATTCTTTTGAAACTCATAATAAATAAATGGGTCTAGGTAACAACTGGTAAGACCCCTGACATTATATGCACAATCAGACATTATATGCCACCTGGATGAGGTACTTAGCCTTGCCTGCGAAGTAGCATTACTGAAAAATCACAGATGATTTCTATCACACCTCTAAGTATATCTAGCAATATATTCAAAATTCAGAGATGGAGAAATATATCTTAAAACAGGCCACAGGAATACACTCAAAAAAAATCTATACTTTGGGAAACTCTACCAGACAAATTTCCTGGTTTCTTCTATGAGAGAGAGAGAGAGAGAGAGATTAAGAGAGTTTGAGAAGGGAGAGAAGGTAAGGAAAACATAAAACTGACTAGATATTTGATGATTTTAAGGAATTATTGTTAACAATTTTAGGTGTGGTGATGGCATTGTAATTATGTTCATGACATGAGTCCTCTTTGACATTTTTCAAAAAATGGAGGAAAACTGGAAATGGATAATATGTAAATATCTGTATCAAATATCTTAAATAGGACCAGTGAAGTATGGTTATGTAGGAAAATGCCTTTGTTTTAGGTAATAGACGTTCAAATATGTAGATGTTAATTGTCCTAATATGTGTAACTTACTTTCAGATGGTTCAAAAAATAATTATATGTACATGAGTGTTTTAATTTTTTAATAATTAAGAGTAAGTATTCATGTCTTGTAGAGATACATAATAAAATACTATTAAATAAATATGTGATTTGCTTCAAAATAATCTAAGAAAGTGTGAGTATGTAGCTGAAACAAGATGAGCCATGAACTGATAATTTTTGAAGCTGGGTCTATGACACATTGGAGTTTATTATACTATTCTCTCTACTTGTTTATATGTGTAGAATTTTCCATAATAAAACATTAAAGCAGTAAAGACTTTATAGTGTCCACTAGCTTCCCCACCCCACCCTCTGCAACACACAGGGACTTGCGGGTTTGATATGGTGAGAGGGATACAGAAACCATTAGCAGGGCACACAAAGGACCCCAGATTCCCAGCATATCACCAGGAATCTAGGCTCCAGGAGAGGCAGGCTCCATTTCAGAGCAGAAGGGCCACAGTTGTCCTTCCTTTATTTATTTTATTTTTAAAAATTTTATTTATTTGTTTAAAGCAGGTTCTACACCCAACATGGGGCTCAAACTGACAACCCCAAGATCAAGAGTCACATGCTCTACTGGCTAAACAGTCAGGTGCTGTGCCCTTACTTCAGATAGACAGATTCTACTGCAGACCGATCCAGAGTTTTCAGCTCTGGAGACACTCCAGCAGAGCCCATCCCTCACCTCAACTCATGTTGCATATCATGTTTTCACAGATGCTCCTGTTTGGGCAATTACATAGGAGCAAGATTGCCCTTCAGAGTCCCTCACTCCCAGACCAGAGTCATGTATTTGTGGAGTGCTCTGACAGGATGCGGGAAAAGTACTGATCACATTCCCCTAGAATGAGGCCCACTCATTTGGCTCTCTATAGGGGGGATTGTCAAAGGCAGAACTTCCCAATTCTCCTATCTAATCATGTAAACAGTGTCCCATGCTCTGTTAACTGCATTCATTCCAGGAATTTACCTTATTTTAAACTTTGTATTATATAATATTTCAAAAATAAACAAAAAGGGAGAGAAGAGAATAATGAATTCCTCTGTATCTATTATCTAACTACAGCAGTTATCAATATATTTGCCAATCCTGTGTAATTGATACCTCCACTGTTCTTTTTATGAAATATCTGAAAGGAAATCCCCCAATGTCATGTAATTTTTTTTGTAAGTATGTCATAATTTGTCTCTAACTAATAAAGATATTTCCCATAAATTCCATTTCATTATAACACTTAAAAATTTAATAACTATTTATATACAACATCTAATTCCTGGTCCATATTCAGATTTCCCTGGTTATCTCAGAAATGTCTTTCTGAAGTTGGTTTATTAGAGTCAGGTCTAAAGCCTGCAGATTGCATTTTATTGTTATGCATTTTAGGTCTCTCTTCTTCTGTAAGAGTCTCCTGTCCCCTTTCTGCTTTTTCATATGCCATTGTTTTCTGGGAAAAACCCGGTCACTTTCTGTATAGAAAATTAAACATTCTGGATTTCCTACTTGTGCAGCCTTCAAACTTGTTGTTCCAGCCCCTGTAGTCCATTTCAAATGGATAATTAGAGCTAGATGATCCATCTCAGCTTCTACTTTTGAGGGAAATCTACCATCATGGTGGTGCTGGAAACTTCCTATCTCATCACACCATGAGGCCTACAATGTCTGCTTTCCTCACATTCAGTGACCCAAGGATTGGTCATTTAAATATAAGAAAAAGAAAAAAATTATCAGTGTGCTCACTTGGGGTCTGTCTGATCCCTCCATAATAAAATCCCCCATCAGTTTTTCCCACTAATGTTTTTCACATCCATCAAAGACCATTGCTTAGATCCATAATTGTATTTGAAGTTTCAAAATGTTGATTTTCTAATTCTACCTTTCCTTCTGTATTCATAAGCTGGTATTCTTTCCTTATCAACTCTGGCTACCATGAAATATAAACTTGTAGAGATAAAGCATAAAAAGTTTGGTTGTTTTCATTTAGTTTTCAAATTCTATATTGATGTGTTGATGTCATAACAACCTGTTCTACTGAAAATTTTTTAAACCTTTAGAATTGATAGATTTACATATATTTGATAATTTGGTCTGTTCCAAACATTATTCTTTTTATCCAAAATGTTACATCTTAAGCCAGCAAGAGATTCCTCAGCAAACAGGTATGCCTTTTGTTCTCATTTTATTTTGAAAAATGTTCAACTTGTGCCTGTGACTTCTGGACAGGACTCTGCAGTATTGTTTATTTGTGGCACTCCTTGATGGTGCAACAATAGTTTTCAGACTTATCTTCTACAACCCCTACCCTGTACCTGGAATCAGACACTCTTGAAGTGTTTCTAGATTCTTTTAGTGGGAAAAATACATTTGTAGCCCAGAATGTGTGGAGTAGACAATTTTATTTGATCTTTACAGTGACCCTGAAATATATTTACTATAATTATCTTATTATTTACTTTTTTTTAGTCAATGAAAAATCTGAAGTTCAGAGAAGTCAACAAATTTAATCAAGGTCACAGTAAGATAATTAAGGTCTCAAGAGTGTTCTACCTGCTATGAGTGAATACAACACAACAAGGATGAAAATTTTTGTCCATTGAAATTTTATAATCAGATTGAGGAGATCCACATGTGAGAAAGAGTTCAAGGACATCTTGAAGTGACAGAATTAGAGGCACTGGGGCCTCGTGGTGATAAGCAGTTGGTTCCTGGCGTAAAGGACAAGATAGGGAAGCTTTATGGAGAGCTTGCCCCTCATCAGTGAGACAGAGCAAGCAGCAGATAGGGAGGCACCGGCATTTTAATTTGGATGTTTCCAAAATCAGAACGTGAGGTGAAGCCTCGTGTTTGGACAGTTGATTGGGAGGTAACTCTAGGAAACAGAAGTGAGAGACACAGAAAGTAAAGCAGGAAAAGACTCCACATCTAGGTATTTCATCAAGAGAAAAGAAAACATGTGACCACATAAACATGTGAATATTCACAGCAGCTTTAGTCATAATAGCCAAACTCAGAAATAACTCAAATACTACGTTACTAGTAGTGAATAGACTAAAAAATGATATATTTATACAAAAAATAACATCTGGCAATAAAAAAGAGCAAATCAATGTGCAAAACAACATAGATGAATTTCAAAAACATTATATTGAGCTAAATAGTTCAAACTATATGATTTATTTTTGTGAAATTCTAGAATTTGAAAAATTAATCTATAATGAGATAAAGCAAATCTATGGTTACCTGGATTGAGGGTGGGGGTGGAGAGAAATGGACTGCAAAGGACAAGGGGAGACAGGGAGACATTTAGTGTCGTTACATACCCAGTGGTGCTTACAAAGGCACATTGGTACATCAAAGTGCATCAAATTATACATTTAAAATGGTATATTTATTTTAAGTGGTAACTCAATAAAGCTGGTTTTAAAAAGCCAATACAGGACATGTCATGATGATGGCTGCCATAGATGATAGAGACCATCTTTGCAGGGATCTCTGAGAAGCATAGAGAATGCCCCCCCACCACCCCGCCCCAGCACTGTTTATCAGAAAGATAGGAGACAGGCACATTTATCCACTGGCTACATCTCCTCACCCTTGAGGGTTGCCCCCGAGGTGTCAAATTCCTGCACTTCTGAGCTGAACCTGCCTGCTTTTACTATTCACTGTGGCAAACCTTCTGTGATTTGGCACTGAGCCTTTCCCATACACCTAACACAGCACTTGGTTGCAGTGTATAATAATTAATAGCGGTACCATTGATAACCAAGGCGGTAACAATGACCAATGTTGCCAGTTACTACTGTTGCAGCAGCTGTTCTTTCTGAAGATAGCGCAGTGGGGAACTGTTGGACCAGGTTTCTAAACTTCCAAACTCCTACATCAGGTTTTTGTCTATGCCAGTCTTCACAGGTGACATGAACAAATGGCCCAAGTCTTCTGAAAGAGCACTATCAGATGAGAATGTGTTTTAACGATACCTGATAAAAATCACTGTTGTGTTTTTCATGTGGAATCTTTGCATAATGAATATTTGAGAGGTGCATTCTGCCTAAATAAATAGTTAAAGCTGATTTTGAATTGACTTTAGATTTTATTTCTTACTAATACTCTTAGGGTAACAATTTTATCTATGGGCCATTCCCCTGCACTCATGCCAGCAAGTCACGGGGACCTCACCATGACTTAGATGGCATGGTTTTAATTCACCCTGCTGGATCCTGGCCACTGATTTCTTAAGTCAAGTTGTTTCAGGATTTTTAAAAAAAAATAATCCTATGTTATTTATTTCTGTGTCATTTTATTTCTGTATTACTTCTCAGAATTATTCAACACTGGTTTTTTGGGGAAACAATTCCCAGCTTGTTCTCCCTGGCCAAGTGTAAAGTATCATGAGAGAGACACTTTCCCATTCTGCTATAATTTGTCTAATGTTTTATATCTAAATACTTATAAACTCTACAGTGCAATGTTGTCAGTTTTGCTATTAGTGGCATATGTGCTTTAAAAAAATTAAGAGAAAATGTTTTGGGTTTTTTTTTTTTCCCTTACATATTTACCATTTCAGGTGGCTGCCACATTTAAAGAGAAACTTTAAAATCACAAAATATTTGGCTGAGAGGGACCAGGCTATGAGATATGAATACCATGTCACAGGAGAACAGGTTGAGGAAACCAGGGAAATAGCCCACTACCAAGATAGGTTTTAATTATTAATGTCATCAACTCCCTGGCTGCTCTGAGAAACTTGGTTCCTAAGCTCAAGAAAGACTCTTGGTGAGAAGGGGTGGTGAGCGACAGAGTCACTGCATTCTTCCTCAGCCGCCACTGCTCACAGCCTGAAGGATATCAAAATAGTTTGGGATGAGGAGCTGAGGCCAAACAGCTTTAACGTAACTGGATTTACTGAGTCCGGAGCCCCAAACCCTTGAGGTCAGGCATGAGGCCCTGCCAGTTCAAGTCTCTTCATGTTCTCATTTTCCCAGGATTCACATGGTGACCGCAGTCCCCTCCTTCACACCCATCCTTCCCACTTTTCATATCCTGTTAAAGTCTGACCTAAGGGAGAAGAGTTTTAATTTTGTTATTTTTTTTAACCTTTCAGTACACAAGCAATAACTATTCCTTGTAGAAAATGAATGAGATACAGATAAGCACACAGAAGGAAATACAAATCATCCATAATCCTCCCCACGCCAGAGAAAATCATGTTTGTGAACTTTTCTTATGATGCCCTAGAAATAAAAGGCTTACGTGGCAGTCAAATAAATTTGTCAAATCCTATATGATAAGGATTTGGGGAAGCCCTGCAATGAAAAAAAAAAAACTATTTTACCTTATATCCCCAATTCATTTGACTCCAGAGGTCATAAATAATACCCCCCCCCCGCCCCGCCCCAGGAAGACTGCTTATCGGAACTCTTGTTCCCTACAATATGCTTTGGGAAATGTCAGAATATACACCAAATAAGACCAAACACAAGTTTTCCAAGGTGGGAAGAAGTTTCTCTCTCTCCTCTTCATTTGCTTTCTTTTAAAGATTTCCCAGTAACTGTTGCTGCTGCCCCATTCTGGCCTTAGGGAATGTTGCCTTCCGTTGATTAACCTCAGACCAGTGAGAATCCCTTGGGGCATTTTAAATAAAAACTTGACAAAAGACTAAGGGAAATTAAAATGGAAATGAAAAGGGACTCAAAACCATTGAGTGATCTGCCTCACAAATAGGATTCACTTATCTTCCCCCTGAGGTACTTCCTGGTGAAGTAAGAACTTGTTGAACCCTAGCAACCCTGGGTACAACCTCAAGCAAGCCTGAACTCTCAAAGATACAGGTGCAAGAGAACCAAAACCAAGGACACAAATGTTTCCTGCATCACCAGCTAGTGTCCCTGCAGAGGACTTGGTCATCTCCATGCCTAAGGCCTGGAAATGCCATCCCCTTCAGGGATTAGGGGGCTGCTGAGATATGCTTGGATAGGTGGGGCCCTTTTCTTTTCTTTTTTAAGATTTATTTATTTATTTACTTATTTATTTATTGAGAGAGAGAGAGAGAGAGAATGGGGGGAGTGACAGAGGAAGAGGGAGAGAAAGAATCTCAAGCAGACTCCCTGCCAACTTGGGGCTTGATCTCATGACCCATGAGATCATGACCTGAGCCGAAATCAAGAATCCAAGGCTTCACTGACTGAACCACCTGGGCGCCCCTTTTTCATTTTTAAGATTTTATTTATTTATTTATTTATTTATTTATTTGAGAGAGAGTGAGCTCAAATGAGAGCAGGAGGAGGGGTAGAGGGAGAAGGAGAGACTCTCAAACAGACTCTTACTTGAGCACAGAGCCCATGTGGGGCTCAATTTCACAAACCTGAGATCATGACCTGAGCTGAAATCAAAAGTTAGACACAACAGTTGGAGCCACCCAGGGTCCTTTTGTAATGGAAGTGAGGGTGCAAGGAGATCACCCACATTCTCCTGTGTCAACATCTCATGCTGCTGAGAAAAGTGGTCTTTGCAGCAAGACGTGGATAGATAAGCCACTATCTGTGAAATCTGAGGTGTGTGTAAATAACTTTGACAGTCTGTTCCCTGCAAGTAACTTTTCATCAACAATTGTGAAACTCCGCTTCCTGGCTGCTTGCTCTACTGAGTCTGGGGAGGTCCTGTCTCTGAACTCAGAGTGATTTTCCCACTCTGATCCCTGAAATCCCTCAACCCCACCTCTCCAGCTGCCAGGAGCAGAAAGACAAGGCCCCCTTCCCTTCATACACACTTTGTACAGCACATTTTCCAACCCCACACATATCATCTCTTTTTCTTTCTTTTCTTTTGATACCTTTTCCTTCCTGGTCTTCTTAGTTTCTATTACCTTACTGTGCTTCTTCTCCTTTTATTCTTCTCAGATGTTTGTAGCTAAGACAGCACTGAACATTCTGCTCATACACAAAAGGAGCTTGGACTGAATGATTTTTAAGGTCACCTCCACCCCTAGCGGGTGTTAGGGTGTAGACACTTACCTTCTCTGGATTATAACTTTACTCATTCATCAAATGAGGAGGTTGGATTCGAGATCTCTAAGGCTTCTTCCTGGTATAAAATTGGATTTTATTCTCATGTGAGTTACTATATTTCTCCTGTGTGTGCAAGTGACAGGGATGGGGTGAAGTTTGAGGATTGGCCTCAGTGCAAACACTGGGCAGCTATCCAATCCTTTCTGATGGGAAGCCCTACTCATGGCCTGGTATCTATTTCACATTCCATCTTAGAGAAGTATATCTTAATCTGCGTATATGTAAACTGCAGCACAGAGAAATGAGCTCTGGATCTTTCCAGCAAGTTCAGTTCAGTGCTGTGGATACTTCCTGAGTAGCAAAATAATATGGATCCTGTGCTAGGTCTGGCCAGATTGGGGCTTGGAAAACCCATATTCTGGGTGATAATAGTTCTCTGGCTGGGTAGGGGAATTGATTCCTGACCATAAATCCTTGTTTCTTCATACCACCTGTGCCTCTGGAAGCTCAGGTTCGGGCATTGCTGACCCCTCTTCTCCCCTGACTGTTCCATGTGCCTGGGGAGCTGACAGAGGACACAGGCTAGTGTAAAGGACACTTGACTTCTGCAGGATAACCCACCGCGTATCTCTGCCCCTTGAAGCCTGTAGCCCCTTCCAGAGGGACAGTGTTGGAGGAACTGTCAGCCCCTCCAAATGCAGAACTTGCAGACCCGGGTGTTGGATGGAGGGCACTGGCTATCAGCTCATCTGTCCTTGTCTCTGCAGCTGCAACTCCTCATGCTCCCAGAGGAAAGGCAGGCCCTCTGTTACCTTGCTGCCCTCCCTGGTGTCTAGCTTGGTCATTTGATTATCACCTCATACAATTACAGCTGCCTCTTTTCTTCATCCCTCCTATTGTCTGGGCACATTTTAGTGAAGAATTATTATCCTTTGAATAGAATATGAAAGGTACAGCCTGTTTGTCTGAATATTATTTATTTATTTTTTGCCTTATAAGTCCTGTGTATATGCCTAATAGCTACACTTTGGAGATTCTGGTCTGCTGATTCATCAGGTTATCTTAGGGCTTCTAACTGGGTGGCTCTGAGTCTGTCTCTCCCTGTCTCCATCAGGAGATGTGCAGGCTTAGGGGCTTCGGGATTGGATCCAGTAACCAGTAGGAAGCACTTCAGCCTTACATATCTTTTATATTGACTTTTTTTCCTCTATTCATATTATATGATGGTATTTTGCCCAGGGGATGTGGGAATATACAAATCCCTTCTTGTTGTACCCACCACTCCTCTGCATGAGTTCTTTAAAGGAAATATCTCCATAGGCTAACAGTGGCAAGAGAAATTAAAGCAACATTTTATTATTAGAATTTATTTGTAAGCCCCAGTTCAGAAGTGCAGGATGGATTCATAAGAGATTCTTTTCTTCAAGGCTGGTGAACTTGGACCAGAACCAACACTGTGTAGCCAGCCTTCTGTTTCTTATGTCAACACCAGAACCTCTGATCTTGCCACCAAACAGATTCACCCCTGGTGTTCTTGTGATTTGAGACTCCCCCCTCCCCTTATTTTAAATCAGCCTTGATTGTACTCTCAGAATAAGAGGAGAATTGTCACTGATTTTGGAGATCTTCTAGAGTGGATCAGTAGTTCTAAACCTTGGCTTCACATAGGACCACTGGGCAAGCTTAAAAAAACCAAGAACAAACGAGTAATGCCTGATTCTATGTTCAGAAATTCTGTTTAACTTGTCTGAGGCAGAACCTGGACCCTGTTGATTTTTTACTTTCCTAGGCTACCAACATTTCTCCAACACTAGTGGGCATCAGAATCACCCATAAGTTTTTTAACTATTCTGCTGGACCCACTTCAAATCTCAATTTCTGGTAGTGGGGCCATACACTTTTGTTTCACTAAAATTTTGATAGGTGAATGTGGTGCAACTCCCAGGTTAAGACCCATTAATTTAGGCCAAAATCTTTATTTAAGTAAAATATGAGATTTGAGAAGTAAAATGCATTCATAAAATGGATTATACAGTATCAAAATATATTGGTTATTTGTGAGAGAGGCAGTTTTATGTATTTATTTAAGCTATAAGTAAAAACAATTTACCCATTTCTCCCATGTCATACCCACCACCACTAATAATCACCAATCTGTTCTCTATCTATGAGCTGGGTATTTGCTTTTGTTTTTAATTTAGATTCCACAAGTAAGAGAGATGATATGGTATTTGTATTTCTCTGTCTGACTTATTTAGCATAATGCCCTCAAGATACATCCATGTTATTGCAAAAAGCAAAATTTCATTCTTTTTTTTCTGGATGAATAATATGCCTATATATATATTAAATCTATTCATCCAATGATGGACACTTAGGTTGTTTCTATGTCCTGGCTATTATGAATAATGTTGTGATGAACATGGGGGTGCAGATATCTTTCCAAGTTAGTGCTTCTCTTTTCTTCAGATAAATACCAAGAAGTGGAATTACTGGGTCAAATAGCAGTTCTATTTTTAATTTTTTGAGGAATCCTTATAGTTCTTTTTCCACAGTGACTGCATAAATTTATAATCCCAATAGTGCACCAGTGTTTCCCTTTCTCCCCATTCTTGCTAATTCTTCTTATTTCTTGTTTTTTTGATACTAAATATTCTGACTGGTGTCAGGTAAATCTCATTGTGGTTTTGACTTACATTTCCCTGTTGTGTAGTGATGTGTAGCATCTTATTGTTTACCTGTTGGCCATCTGTATGTCTTTGGAAAAATGCCCATTCATATCATCTGCCTATTTTTTAATTGGATTGTGTGTTTTTTTTCTATTGTTGCAAGAGTTCTTTATATATGTTAAATATTAGCCCCTTATCAGATACAGACACACCTTGTTTTATTGCACTTCACTCTATTATGGTTTGCAAATATTGTGGGCTTTTTTACAAATTGAAGGTTTGCGGCAACCCTGTGTCAGGCAAGTCTATTGGCACCATTTTCCTAACAGCATTTGCTCACTTCATGTCTCTGTGCCACATTTGGTAATTCTCACAATATTTCAAACTTTTTCTCTGTTATTATGTTTGTTATGGGATCTGTAATCAGTGATCACAACTTGCTGAAAGCTCAGATATGGTTAACATTTGTTAGCAATAAAGTATTTTTAATAAAATATGTACATTGCTTTTTAAGACATAATGCTATTGAGCACTTAGTAGACTACAGTAGAGTGTAAATATAACTTTTGCATGCACTTGGGTATGCCTGTATTTGATTTGCACATATCTTCTCCCATTCCGTAGGGTGCCTTTTCATTTTGTTGATGGTTTTCTTTGCTGAGTAGAAGATTTTCAGTAGCTGTAGTCGCACTTGTTTATTTTTGCTTCTGTTGCTTTTCTTTTTAGTGACAGACTCTAAAAACCTTGCCAAGACCTATGTCAAGGACCTTACTGCCTATGTTTTCGTCTGAACTTTTATGGATTTAGGTCTCATGTTCAGGTGTTTAATCCATTTTGGGGTAATTTTTGTGTGTGATATATGATAGTGGTTCAGTTTCATTTTTTTTTTTTTGCATGTGGTTGTCCAGTTTTCTCAGCACCATTTATTGAAAAGACTGTCCTTTTCTTACTATATATTCTTGGCTTCTTTGTTGTAAATTAATTGGCCATATATGTGTGAATTTATATTGGGCTCTATTATGTTCCATTGATCTATGTATCTGTCATTATGCCAATACCATACCATTTTAATTGCTATTGCTTTGTAATAGAGCTTGAAATCAGAGACTGTGGCACTTCTGAATTTTTTCTTCTTTTTCAAGAATTTTTTTTGGCTATTCTGGGTCTTTTGTGGTTCCATACAAATTTTAGGATTGCTTATTCTATTTCTGTGAAAAATGCAGCTGGAATTTTGATAGGGATTGCATTGAATCTATAGATTGCTTTGGATAATATGGACATTTAAAAAATATTTATTCTTCCAATCCATGAGCATGGAATCTCTTTCCATTTATTTGTGTCCTCTTCATTTTCTTTCCTTAATATCCTGCAGTTTTCAATATACAGGTATTTCACCTTCTGGTTAAATTTATTCCTCAGTATTTAATTCTGTTTGATGCTATTGTAAATGGGATCATTTTCTTAATTTCTCTTTGTGATAGTTTGTTATTAGTGTAGAGAAATGCAACAAATTTTTTTGTGTTGATTTTGTATTCTGCAACTTTACCAAATTCATTTATTAGTACTAACAATTTTTTAGTGGCATCTTTAGAGTTTTCTATGTAATAATTGACCCTTGAACAACATAGGTTTGAACTGTGTGGGTCCACTTATACATGGATATTGAAAAATCAATACAGTACAGTATTATAAAATGTATTTTCCTTGTGATTTCTTATTATTTTCTTTTCTTTAACTTACTATATTTAAAAATACAGTATATAATATACATAACATACAAAATATGTGTTAATTGACTAAGTAGAGTAAGTAAGGCTTCCAGTCAGCAGTAGGTCTTTAATAGTTAAGTTTTGGGGGAGTCAAAAGTTATATGTGGATTTTTGACTGCACAGGGGGTTGGTGTCTCTGACCCCTACATTGCTCAAGGGGCAACTTGATAATATCATATCATCTGCAAATAGTGACAGTTTTACTTCTTCCTTTTAATTGGTTGACTTTTCTTTTTATTATGTAATTTCTCTAAGACTTCCAATACTATATTGAATAAAAGTAGGGATAGCTGTTTTGTTCCTGATCTTAGAGAAAAAACTTTCAGCTTTTCACCATTGAGTATAATGTTAGCTGTGAGCCTATCAAGATGACCTATATTATGTTGAGGTATGTTCCCTCTATACCTGCTTTGTTGGGAGTTTTTACAATAAATGAACTTTTAATTTCTTTAAATGCTTTTTATGCATCTATTGAGATGACATATGATTTTTATCCTTCATTTTGTTAATGTGGTATATCACATTGATCTGTGGATATTGAACCTTGGAATGAATCCCACTTGAACATATTATATGATCCTCTTAAAGTGTTGTTGAATTTGATTTGCCAATACTTTACTGAGAATTTTTGCATCTATGTTCATCATGGATATTGGTCTATAATTTTCTTTTCTTGTAGCATCCTTGTCTAGTTTGGATATCAGGGTAATGTGGCTTAATAAAATGGGTTCAGAAAAAATCTCTGCTCTTCTATTTTTTTGGAAGTGTTTAAAAAGGGTTGGTATTAAGTCTTTGAATGTTTGGTAGAATTCATCAGTGAAGCTGTCTGGTTCTGGACTTTTTTTATTGGGAAGTTTTTGATTACTGAAATAATTGTCTTTCTAGTAATTGGTCTATTTAGATTTTATATTTCATCATGTTTCAATCTTGGTAGGTATGTGTACTTCTAGGAATTTGTCTATTTCTTCCAGATCATCAAACTTATTGGCATGTAATTGTTCAGAATGGCCTCACAATCCTTTGCATTTCTGTGGTATCAGTTGCAACATCTCTTTCATTTCTGATTTTATATATTTGAGTCTTCATGATACGTACAGCTTAAGGTTTATGAATTCATTTCATTGACCTTTTCTGTTATCTTTTTAGTCTCTATTTCATTTTTTTCTTTTCTAATCTTTGTTTTTCTCTTCTTTCTACAAACTCTGGTATTCATTTGTTCTTTGTCTATTTCCTTCAGATATAAAGTTAGGTTGTCCTTTTAAGAGTTTTCTTGAAGTAAGCATTTATCACTATGAACTCCCTCTTAGAACTGCATCCCATGAATTTTGGTATATTACATAAAATTTGGTATGTTATAAATATCTTGGCTATTGAGAGAGACAAAGGTTTTTAAATTTGTTAACATAATTTTTTATTCAGATACTTCAGAGTTTGGTTAGCCTGTAGGAGAGGCCCTATAACCAGAGACAATTATAGAAAGAAAAGTGGAAGTAACAGGATGCATTATTTTAGCACAAGATTTGTTCAGTTATATTTGGGCAATATCTATGGGGCTGATTCCCCCTTTTTTTTTTTTGCAATTAAATAAGTCCATTCTGTATGTTAATAAATGCTCATTGTGTACTATGTATAGATCTATAGAGCGGAGCTGGAAAAGCAATTAGATCTATTTAAAGAAATGTCTCCAATAATATTTGTTCATAATAAAAATAACAAAACAGAAAAAGTCCAAACATTGGGGGGAAAAAAAAAGTCCAAACATCGAATAATCTATTATGGAAAGTACAAATTTCATGTAGCAAAATTTCAGCATATTAATTTCAGAATTAAGATTTTTTCCCCTTTATACTGCATGAAACTACATAAAGGTTATAAAGACAGTGATTTGTGGGGAGTCCATTGGGTAGAGACCTGAGGGAAAGTCTGAAGAAACAGGTGGGGAAGAAAGCAGGGGAGTGCTAGTAAAGTAAGGATGGGACCTTCCTGTCCCCAGGGATGACCAACTTGGTGAGGCCACAGGGAACAGCTGAGCAGTGGCAGCGAAATGATGTGAAGATAGCAAGCCCAATATAAATGCCAAGCCTAAACTGTATCCATAAATAATGATGACTTTATTTTCCCTCATTGCTAATTAGAAACAATAATATACAAGGAAACAGAAGTTACTTAATGTGTAATTATTCAGTCAGCAATTTTCAAATCATAAATATGGATTGCTCTGAGTTATCACATTTAAGTCATCTGAAATAGAGCACCGTATGCAAATGTGATTAAAGCATTCATGCACCAAGCAGCTCTGAAATGTGAGGTGTTTTTATGTTTTTTTTTCCCAAGAAAATGATTGTTGCAGCCAGGTATAGGTCATTAGCATTGCTAAGTAATCATCTCCTTCCCTGTTTCCTGACTATTCTCTTGAAAGTTTAAGAAGGTCAGCAGGTTCCTACTAGATAAGGAGACCTGAGACAAATACTAATCCTATAAATAAATTTTTTGAGGCTCAGAGGGGAAATCAGCTGGACTGAGGAACAGCTTGGGCTCTGCAGAGCATTTCCAGAAGGACAGACCGACAGAGTAGCTATGACCCACACCACATCTCTCCCTAGGTGAGTTCACCCCTATTGTGGCTTCTAGACCATCCATGTGCCAGTGGTGCCCAGACTGACCCCTTCAAACCAGACTTCTATTCTGATCTTCAGATTTCTGACAGCTTCACTTGAATAGTGTCCCAGACTTAAATAATACAAATAAAAACTTTGATCTGTGTCTTCCATCTCTTATCACCCTATTCTTACTTCAGTTTTTATTATCTCAGAAAATAATACCAAGCCAGAAATGTAAGATCTCAAGCCAGAAATTGCTAAACCATAAAAAAAGAAATTGCTAAGCCATAAATATAACAGTCATTTTGACACTACTATTTCCTCACTTCTCACTTCCAATCTGTAAGTAATTCCTGCCATTTCTAACTCCAAAACATATCTCCGATCTCTCCATACCTCCACCCTAACAGCGACTATTAGAATCACACTCAGTGCTGACCTGCATGTTACAATAGCCTCTTACTCTACTTGATTCCACTCTTGCCTCCCTCTAATTCACTCTTTTTTCCTTTAATTTTTTATTGTTATGTTAATCACCATACATTACATCATTAGTTTGTGATGTAGTGTTCCATGATTCATTGTTTGTGCATAACACCCAGTGCTCCATGCAGAACATGCCCTCTTTAATACCCATCACCAGGCTAACACATCCGCCCACACCCCTCCCTTCTAGAACCCTCAGTTTGTTTTTCAGGGTCCATCGTTCTCATGGTTCGTCTCCCCCTCCAATTTACCCCCCTTCATTCTTCCCCTCCTGCCATCTTCTTCTTTTTTTTTTTCTTAACATATATTGCATTCTTTTAGAGGTACAGATCTGTGAATCAACAGTCTTGCACAATTCACAGCGCTCACCATAGCACACACCCTCCCCAATGTCTATCACCCAGCCACCCCATCCCTCCCACCCCCCACCACTCCAGCAACCCTGTTTGTTTCCTGAGATTAAGAATTCCTCATTATCAGTGAGGTCATATGATACATATCTTTCTCTGATTGACTTACTTCGCTCAGCATAACACCCTCCAGTCACATCCACGTCACTGCAAAAGGCAAGATCTCATTCCTTTTGATGGCTGCATAATATTCAATTGTGTGTATATACAACTTCTTCTTTATCCATTCATCTGTCGATGGACATCTTGGCTCTTTCCACAGTTTGGCTACTGTGGACATTGCTGCTATAAACATTGGGGTGCACATACCCCTTCGGATCCCTACATTTGTATCTTTGGGGTAAATATCCAGTAGTGCAATTGCAGCGTCATATGGTAGCTCTATTTTCAACTGTTTGAGGAATCTCCATACTGTTTTCCAGAGTGGTTGCAGCAGCTTGCATTCCCACCAACAGTGTAGGAGGGTTCCCCTTTCTCCACATCCCCGCCAACATCTGTCATTTCCTGACTTGTTAATTTTAGCCATTCTGACTGGCGTGAGGCGGTATCTCATTGAGGTTTTTTTGATTTGGATTTCCCTGATGCCGAGCAATGTTGAGCATTTTTCATGTGTCTATTGGACATTTGGATGTCTTCTTTGGAAAAATGTCTGTTCATGTCTTCTGCCCATTTCTTGATTGGATCATTTGTTCTTTGGGTGTTGAGTTGGATAAGTTCTTTATAGATTTTGGATACTAGCCCTTTATCTGATATGTCATGTGCAAATATTTTCTCCCATTCTGTCGGTTGTCTTTTGGTTTTGTGGACTGTTCCTTTTCCTGTGCAAAAGCTTTTTATCTTGATGAAATCCCAATAGTTCATTTTTGCCCCTGCTTCCCTTGCCTTTGGTGAAGTTTCTAGGAAAAAGTTGCTGCAGCTGAGGTCGAAGAGGTTGCCGCCTGTGTTCTCCTTTAGGATTTTGATGGATTCCTGTCTCACATTTAGGTCTTTCAACCATTTGGAGTCTATTTCTGTGTGTGGTGTAAGGAAATGGTCCAGTTTCATTCTTCTGCATGTGGCTGTCCAATTTTCCCAACACCATTAGTTGAAGAGACTGTCTTTTTTCCATTGGACATTCTTTCCTACTTTGTCAAAATTAGTTGACCGTAGAGTTGAGGGTCCATTTCTGGGCTCTCTATTCTGTTCCATTTATTGATGTGTCTGTTTTTGTGCCAGTACCATACTGTCTTGATGATGACAGCTTTGTATTAGAGCTTGAGGTCCAGAATTGTGATGCTGCCAGCTTTGCTTTTCTTTTTCAACATTCCTCTGGCTATTCGGGGTCTTTCCTGGTTCCATACAAATTTTAGGATTATTTGTTCCATTTCTTTGACAAAAGTGGATGGTGTTTTGATGGGGATTGCATTGAATGTGTAGATTGTAGATTGCTCTAGGTAGAATTGACATCTTCACAATATTTGTTCTTCCAATCCATGAGCATGGGTCATTTTTCCTTTTCTTTGTGTCTTCCTCAATTTCTTTCATGAGTATTTTATAGTTTTCTGAGTACAGATCCTTTGCCTCTTTGGTTAGATTTATTCCTAGGTATCTTATGGTTTTGGGTGCAATTGTAAATGGTATCGACTCCTTGATTTGTCTCTCTTCTGTCTTGTTGTTAGTGTATAGGAATGCCACTGATTTCTGTGCATTGATTTTATATCCTGCCACTTTCATGAATTCTCGTATGAGTTCTAGCAGTTTTGGGCTGGAGTCTTTAGGGTTTTCCACATAAAATATCATATCATCTGCAAAGAGTGAGAGTTTGACTTCTTCTTTGCCGATTTGGATGCCTTTGGTTTCTTTTTGTTGTCTGATTGCTGTGGCTAGGTCTTCTAATACTATGTTGAAGAGCAGTGGTTTTAGTGGAAATCCCTGCCGTGTTTCTGACCTTAGAGGGAAAGCTCTCAGTTTTTCCCCATTGAGAATGATATTTGCTGTGGGTTTTTCATAGATGGCATTTAGATATTGAGGTATGTACCTTCTATCCCTATACTTTGAAGAGTTTTGATCAAGAAAGAATGCTGTCCGTTGTCAAATGCTTTTTCTGCATCTATTGAGAGGATCATATTACTCTTGTTCTTTCTTTTATTAATGTATTTTATCACATTGTTTGATTTGCAGATGTTGAACCAACCTTGCAGCCCAGGAATAAATCCCACTCGGTAGTGGTGAATAATCATTTTAATGTACTGTTGGATCCTATTGGCTAGTATTTTGACAAAATACTATTGGCTAGTATTTTGCATCCATGTTCATCAAGGATATTGGTCTGTAATTCCCCTTTTTGATGGGATTTTTCTCTGGGTTTGGGGAACAAGGTAATGGTGGCCTCATAGAAGGGGTTTGGAAGTTTTCCTTCCATTTCTATTTTTAGGAACAGTTTCAGGAGAATAGGTATTAATTCTTCTTTAAATGTTTGGTAGAATTCCCCTGGGAAGCCATCTGGCTCTGAGCTTTTGGTTGTTGGGAGATTTTTGATGACTGCTTCATATTCCTTAGTGGGTCTAGGTCTGTTCAGGATTTCTGTTTCTTCCTGGTTCAGTTTTGGTAGTTGATACATCTCTAGGAATGCATCCATTTTTTCCAGGTTATCTAATTCCCTGGCATAGAGTTGCTCATAATATGTTCTTATAATTGTTTGTATTTGTTTGGTGTTGGTTGTGATTTCTCCTCTTTCATTCATGATTTTATTCATTTGGGTCATTTCTCTTTTCTTTTTGATAAGTCTGGCCAGAGTGTATTTGAGACCTTTCTTGTTTTTTGAGAAAGCCTTTTATTGCTATATACTTTCCTCTTAGGACTGCCTGTGCTGCATCCCAAAGATTTTGAACAGTTGTGTTTTCATTTTCATTTGTTTCCATGAAGTTTTTCTTTAATTTCCTAGTTGACCCATAATTTTTTAGTAGGCTGTTCTTTAGCCTCCTTGTATTTGAGTTCTTTCTGACTTTCTTCTTGTGATTGAGTTCTAGTTTCAAAGCATTGTGGTCTGACAATATTCAGGGAATGATCCCAATATTTTGGTACTGGTTGAGACCTGATTTGTGACTTAGGATGTGATCTATTCTGGAGAATGTTCCATGGGCACTAGAGAAGAATGTGTATTCCGTTGCTTTGGGATGCAGTGTTCTGAATATATCTGTGAAGTCCATTTGGTCCCATTGTCTTTTAAAGTCTTTATTTCCCTGTTGATCTTTTGCTTAGATGATCCGTCCATTTCAGTGAGGGGGCTGTTAAAGTCCCCCACTATTATTGTATTGTTGGCGATGTGTTTCTTTGCTTTTGTTATTAATTGGCTTATATAATTGGCTGTGCTCATGTTAGGGGCATAGATATTTACAATTGTTAGAACTTCTTGTTGGATAGACCCTTTAAGTAGCATATAGTGTCCTTCCTCATCTCTTATTACACTCTTTTACAGGCAAAATCTAATTTGTCTGATATAATGATTGCCACCTCAGCTTTCTTTTTGTGTCCATTAGCATGGTAAATGGTTTTCCACCCCTTCACTTTCAATCTGGTGGTGTCTTTGGGTCTAAAATGAGTTTCCTGCAGACAGTATATCAATGGGTCTTGTTTTTTAATCCAATCTGATAGCCTGTGTCTTTTGATTGGGACATTTAGCTCATTTACATTCAGGGTAACTATTGAAAGATATGAATTTAGTGCCATTGTATCACCTGTAGGGTGACTGTTACTGTATATTATCTGTGTTCCTTTCTGGTCTCTGTTGATTTTGCTTACAGGACCCCTTTCAAGATTTCTTGTAGGGTTGGTTTTGTATGTGCAAATTCCTTTTTTTTGTTTGTCCTGGAAGCTTTTTATGTCTCCTTCTACTTTCAATGACAGCCTAGCTGGATATAGTATTCTGGCTGCATATTTTTCTCGTTTAGTGCTCTGAAGATATCATGGCAATCCTTTCTGGCCTGCCAGGTCTCTGTGGATAGATCTGTTGCCAATCTAATGTTTCTACCATTTTAGGTTAGATAGCTCTTCTCCCGAGCTGCTTTCAGGATTTTCTCTTTGTCTCTGTGACTCATAAGTTTTACTATTAGATGTCAGGGTGTTGACCGATTTTTATTGATTTTGAGGGGGTTTCTCTGTGCCTCCCGGATTTTGATGCCTGTTTCCTCCCCCACATTAGGGAAGTTCTCTGTTATAATTTGTTCCAGTATACCTTCTGCCCCTCTCTCTCTTTCTTCTTCTTCTGGGATCCCAATTATTCTAATATTGTTTCATTTTATGGTATTGCTTATCTCTTGAATTCTGCCCTCATGATCCAGTAGTTGTTTATCTCTCTTTTTCTCAGCTTCTTTATTTTCCATCATTTGGTCTTCTATATCATTGATTCTCTCTTCTGCCTCATTTATCCTAGCAATTAGTGCCCCCATTTTTTATTGCACCTCATTAATAGCCTTTTTGATTTCGACTTGGTTAGATTTTAATTCTTTTATTTCTCCATAAAGGGTTTCTCTAATAACTTCCATGTTTTTTCAAGCCCAGGTAGTATCTTTAAAATCATGATTCTGAACTCTAGATCTGACATCATACTAATATCCATATTGAGTAGGTCCCTGTAAGTTGGTACTGCCTCTTGTTCTTTTTGTGGTGGTGATTTTTTCCATAATCATTTTGGCCATAGGAGAATAGATGAATGAGAGAACAAAATGCTAGCAGGGTAACAATGTCCCCAGAAAATATACTCTAAACTAATCAGAAAAGACCTGAAACCAGGGTCAAAGAAAGGGAAAGAAAAAATAAAGACAGGAAAAAAAAAGAAAAAGAAAAAGATAAAAACAGACAAAAACAGAACAAAACAAAAAAAAAAACAGAATATGATCAAATATGATCAGGCTAGTGCATAGATCAGTGCCACACACTAGATTTGTGGTGTATTTTGGTCTGTTAGAGAAAGTGCCTCCCAAAATTTTAAAGAAAGAAAGACTTATATATGTACAAAATAAGGGTTGATACAATGAAGGGATAGAATATGACTGTAAAGATGAAAAGTACAAAAAAATTTATAAAAGAAATTGGTAAGAAGTTGTTTGAAAAAAGAAAGAAGAGGATTTAAGATAAAAAAAATGAAAAAGAAAAAAAAGTGGGGAGAGAATGTGATCAGGCAGGAGACCAAAACAAAGCCATACACTAGAGATTTAGGGTATATTTTGATCTGTTAGAATGACCTGTATCTCAAAATTTTAAAGAGAGAACAACTTATATATATATGTCAAAAATAAGGGTAACTAGTATGAAGGGATTGAATATGAGTATAAGAATGAAAAATAATTTTTTTTAAAGGGATTGATAAGATGTTGGTTGAAAAATGGAAAAAGAAAAATGAAAAAAAAAAAAAAGAGACCAAAAAATATTAACTTTGAAAGACTAAAGAATCATGGTAAAAAAGCCATGAATTCTATGTGAAGTATTCCCCTAGCGCTGGAGTTCTGCCGTTCTCATTGATCGGTAAACTTGGTCTTGGCGGGCAGTTCTTGCTGATTTTCTTGGGGAGGGGCCTGTTGCAGTGGTTCTCAGATGTCTTTGCCAGAGGCAGAATTGCCCTGCCCTTGCTGGGGCCTGGCGAAGTAATCTGCTCAGGTTTGCTCTTGGGAGCTTTTGTTCCCTGCAAGCTTTCCATACAGCTTTGGAGGATGAGAGTGAAAATGGCAGCCTCCCAATCTCCCCCTGGAGGAGCTGAGAACTCGGGGCCCTGCTCCTCAGTTCACCCCCAGAGAAAAGCAGTCAATCACTCCCCTCTCCCAGGTCTCCAGCCGCACTCCGTGCTCACCCGGCCCGTGACCAAGCGTTTCTATCTCTGGCACCCGACTTGGTGTGGAGTCTCCAAACCCAGCAGATCTCTGTGGTGCACTCCCTTGCAGGTCCTCCCAGGGGAGGAAGGGGAGTCTCCCCAGATCTGCCGCTTGTTGGGTCCCTGCTGGAGGACGAGTGTCCCGACTGTGTCGCCAATCAGTTTATGGCAACCCCAAGCTGAGAGTCCACACCTCAGCTCCGTCTCTGCAGCC